>NC_080541.1:29941934-30244434 GCF_028640845.1 Ahaetulla prasina
AAAAAACCCAAATAATACAAAGAAATGACCAAATGTGAAGAACAAAAACTATTAAGAAACACTTAAATAATTAAAAATTATTAAAGTCCAGAAAAACAAATTGCAGGAGAGTGCAATCCATTTTACTAATAGTACTTCCATTCTGCAGAGTCCACACCATCAGTGGATCCCCAGAGATGATGACAAACCCATTTCTTCAAGCCTTTTTGGAAGGCCAACAGTGTTAGGACCAATCTAACCTTGTGGAGAATGATTTTCCATAGAGGCGGTGCCCTCCTCCTCAGATAATATTCCTGGCTCAGACCTGTAACATGCCCCTTCTCCCAGACCTGATGGGATGAGTAGTTGTAACCAGAAAGAGCCAATCCCTCAAATAACCCATGTCACTTGGGACTTTATAGGTCATTACTAACACCATAAATAAACCCAGAAGAAAAACTGCCGACCAATGCAACTCACAGAACAGAGTTGTAATGTGCTTTGATTTTAATTAGTTAATTTAATTAACTATTAATTAATAGTTCTTAATAAATTTATAACAAGAAAAAATAAAGCATCTAGAGAATATTTATTTTTTCAAACTTATTGGCCATCCAACTCCAATGAACTCTTATGATTAAGCACTTTTTGTTAATTGGTTGTAAGTAGTATCTTTGTTTTGGAAAACAGTATCAAGATATATAAAAAAGAATAATTATTTCTAATAAAAAAATTTGCATCTGAAGTGAAAACTTTGACTACTAACCTTAAGTCCAAGCATTGCTCCTGAATCTCTAGGCACGCTTCCATCTTTTAGGCGCTTATTTAACAAAATTCGGCCAATTAAGCCATCTCCATCTTTGGATGGCTGCCAGGTTACAGGATGCTACAGTATACATTAAACAAAATAAAAATCAGCAAAATTAAATTTGTGAAAAGGAATTCCAGCATCACATTTACTTGGCACTATTAATTACTGTGAAATAGCTATGATTACACGATTACTGCTTTTGCAGATAGGAATCAGAATTTGTATCATTCCATTAGATTATCAGAAGTCATTTTTCACATCTTCCTAAATAACTATACCAAATATACTTAAATCATACCTACACATTGAAAACAAATTCAGCTTATTATGGATCTGAAAACAGTGAGCATCATTTCTGAATATAGAGAGCATGAATGGGGGAATTTAATACAAAAAATACTTGAAAACTTAACAAATGACTTATGATCTTAAGTAATTAAAAAGCCACATTTTACTTAAAATAAATCCCACCATGTTCAGTCTCTAAAATTCATTTAAATGAACTAATAATTTAAACTTTTCTCTTAGCTATATCTGAACAGTTAATTCTTATTTACTACACATAGGTTCCAGAATAATACATATCAGTATTTCTGAAAAATTTAGCCAATCAGTTCAAATTTAGAACATCTGGTTTTGTATAATCATAGCACTTTTTCACTAGGTACTAGTTTCATGCTCTCACATGTACACAAATAAACATGCACATTACATTTGGCAACAGTGATAGCCTACAACAGAAAGCAAGAAAGAGCAATAATAAACCACATACAGCAGATACAACTACTCCCCCATAACGCAGATAATATCACGGTGACAAAACAAATGAACATGGCAATGAAAGGGAAAAAAGAAAAACAATTCTGTCCAAATAGATACAGTTCCCCCTCTCCCATTTTTTTTCAACCTGGGAATTAAACTATTAATTTAATTTCCAACCCCAGGGGCATTAAAGTGGTAATTAAACATGCCAATCCAAAAATAATTCTCATTGTTTAATCATATAGATAATATCACCAAAATAGTATTGCATGTCCATAAAAGCAATGTTTCTTTTTAGTGCCTGGGTAATTTTGTTCTTCCTTATACTTTTGGATGTTAATATCCACACAGTGATCCATGATTGTGGTTTTGTTTTTCTTTTCTGCACCTCAAGAAATGTTAGATTAGACCTGCCTTTGTATTCTTAATCTGTTTTAATGAGTGACAGAGAGCAAACAAAGACCAAATGAGCAGATTAAAATGCAGGCACCACAAAGCCAATACCTTTTCACTATGGCTATGTTCCTCATTTAGAGTTGTGCTACTACAAGTGTCTACCCCAGAGTCCTTAATCTGAGGTTCAGACCATTCCAAGTCCTCTTCCAAAGACTGGCCACCAAAACACACCATTTTCTTTTGTCTTTCAGATAAGATGTTAGAGTCCGACAAAACTGCCTGCTCACTAGTTTTTCTTTTTCCCCTTTGACTGTCCCCTACAGGCATGGGATAAAAAAGGATACAAGAAAGAAAACATGCTGAGATGTAAATAAAACAAAGAAAACATGAAATGGTAAAGGAAACTAAATGGTAAGGCTCCACATGTCTCACCAAAGACATTGGGGATGCCTCACTGCTATGCCAAGATGTATGGTCCCAGCTGTAGTCCATGTCTCCTGTGAGAATCAGACAGACAAGATAGTGCAGCAAAGGAAAGGTGAAAGGAAGGATAGACAAAGATATAATAGATTTTGCATTACTATCATCCTGCCTTTATATGCTTTACTCACTGGCATATTATTTGGAAAAAGGAGAAATCCCAAGGGAATGTGTGTGTGTGTGTGTGTGTGTGTGTGTGTGTGTGTGTGTGTGTGTGTATGATAAGTACAAAATAGTGTTTCTGTTTGTGTGCATCAGTGGTGGGTTTCAAATTTTTTTACTACTGATTCTGTGGATGTGGCTTGGTGGGTGTGGCAGGGGAAGGATACTGCAAAATCTCCATTCCCGCCCCACACCAGGGGAAAGTTACTGCAAAATCCCCATTTCTTCCCGATCAGCTGGGACTTGGGAGGCAGAGAATAGATGGGGGCGGAGCCAGTCCGAATTTTTATTACTGGTTCTCTGAACTACTCAAAATTTCTGCTACCGGTTCTCCAGAACTGGTCAGAACCTGCTGAAACCCACCTCTGATGTGCATGTGTTTGTATTCTGTATATATGATATGTAAAATTTTACAGATTTGGTATCACTAACATCACATAAAAAAGACATGAGTATTTGACTGTTAAAACCTTATGTATTTCAGAAAAAGACATAGACAATTTACTGCAATGTAGCTTTTATCTGATCATGATTTTATCTGATCATGTTGAAAATGAATGATTCCACTGAAATCAGTAGCTATAGAATCTATATATTCTTTCTTAATATTGTTCTATAAAATGGCCTTGCCTTTTTAAAAGAAATCTTATTAAATAAAACAACCATTCCTTTTTTCCAATGTCTTTTAAAATACTCATACACATAAACTACAAAAAAAAATCTATGCAACTCTGATTTCCTGTCTGAAATGTTTATTTCATATTTTCACAAAAAATGAGGCAACAGTAATGGATTTGAGACAGACGCAGACAAAAATGTTGTCAATTTCTGCAATTTTACTTGAATGTATTTATTTAAATAACATGGGAAAAGGGGGAAAGTTCATTAATTCTTTATGGAAACTATTTTTCCTATTCTACAAACTTCCCAATGCACTATTAATGAAACGTAAGTCTTCTGCTTCCATAGATATAAACATTTCAAATTTCTGATACACACATGATGAAAGTGAAATAATGATTAGGACACACACAGGCATTAATATAGCATCTTCAGCAACTCTTAAGTAAGCTACACCTTTTCCTGGGGTTATATGTTTGTCACATAATTCCCCCCCCCCAAAAAAAGATTTAAGAATTTAATGGCAATGGAATTTGGATTTAATTTTATAACAGACACTTGTTGCAGTTCAACAGCTTCTATATTATATTGTTATGTCCAGTGGTGGGATTCAAGTAATTTAACAACCGGTTCTCTGCCCTAATGATTTCTTCCAACAACCAGTTTGCCAAACTGCTCAGAAAGTTAACAACCGGTTCTCCCGAAGTGGTGCGAACTGGCTGAATCCCACCACTGGTTATGTCCCATTATATTGCCATTTTTGTTTCAAAATGCTGGCAAAATATTATGTCTCCTTTAAGATAGTACAAAGAGTCACTAATCAAAGATGCACTGAAGCAAAATGAGCCATATGTACATGTTGCAAATATAACCTAAAAACATCCTCCCCAACAGCTTTCTTTGGGCCCTAGTAAGATGAATTAAGAAATGAGGATAGTACCTTTTATGGTTACAAAAATAGATATGATTTCAGAAGATATTAATATTCATAAAAAACGCTGCAGTGATTTTAGACTGCATTCCAATCACGTTAGTAAGACCCATGTGGAAAATTACACCCGGTTTTGGATATAATAATTCAGAAAGGCATACATTAATTAGAATGATTTAAGAGAACAGTCAAATATAGGAAAAACTATGTTAATAGAAAATGTTGAATGAATATTTAGAGTTGAAAAGAGTTAGGAAATTTATTTATATTTATTGGCCATTCCAGTAGACTCTGGGTCATGTACAAGACTAAAAAAAATATTAAAACAGCTAACAGTATTAATTCAGACAGACAGCACAGACTGGAGTGATCCAAGAGACAACAAAATATACAAAATAAAACATGTGCCTTTAGCAAATAATAAACGTCAACTCCAGGCCTGGGGCCAAAGTTAGCTTTCCAAACTTGTTCAGGATCCTAGGAGAGGAGGCACCATCCTCATTTCTGGAGGAAGTGCTGTTCCAAATGGTATGAGCTGCAACAGAAAAGACATACTTCCTAGGTACTACAAGACGACAGTGTTGAATGGTGGGAACCTGGAGTAAATCTATTCTGCTGGCCCACACTGAACAGGTAGAAACAACTGGAGTCAAGCAGTCTTTCAGATATGTTCCTCAAATCTCTGAATGGCTGCCATACAAAGGAAACCAGGACTTCTTCACTCAGTTGGATTATATTATCAGATTTATTTGAGTATTAAGGATAGAGTCAAATAATGCAGTAAATTTGATAAAACTGGAGTTGGCAGTTTGTAAGGCCTTGCAGACCTGGCTATTCCACCGAGGTATTCAAGCTTGGAGGATACACAAGCTCTGCTGGTTAATATTGTATTTTACTGGTTGGAATTACAGTTTTTGACCTCAGATTTTTTTATTTTATTTATTTGTCAAACACAATAATATATATAAGTATAAGCATGAAATAACAATACGAATTGGATACAACCAAAGGGAACATTAGGACAGGAACGGTAGGCACGCTGGTGCTGTTTTGCACGCCCCTTACAGACCTCTTAGAAATGGGGTGAGGTCAATAGTGGATAGTCTTTGGTTAAAGCTTTGGGGATTTTGGGAAGAGACCACAGATATTATTGTTTGGATCTGTAATCTGTGTTTTAACCCTTGTATGTTGCCCATGTTCATGTCACTGTGACATGAACACTAAGTAATTGTATACATAAACAAACAAACAAACAAATGTATATTAAAAGGATATTAAATTAGCATCTAACATGTTAGGCATAACATTTCCTGTGGAGATTCTATTTTGTTGAATACATGGGTTTAGAGATATTGTATGTTGTGTAAACCCAACCAAGGTTCCCAAAAAAATCAAATCCTCCACTGGAGTTGGACAACTAATAAATCTCACATTAAAATATCTTAAATAATAAGACAGCTGAATATCTAGTAACAAAAATAAAAACTCTAAAAACAGTCAATATATCCAACATTGGATTTAGATATTCAGATATCTTAATTAGACATTTCTAACATGAATGTAGTGATGTAATGAGAATATTATTACTTAAAAGCTGTTCTCATCTGTGCCTTAATGGCTGCCCATTCATTCTGACTAAACATCAACATGAGGTTTCATTATCACTTCATTTTCCAAACCAGACCTATAAAGAGGAAATCTTAATATTTGGATCATATTCACCACCAACTTTATCTTCTAAAACATTAATATACGTTTAAAGATTTCCCCCAAAAAAATCTTATTTGTAATTGTGGATTTTTTTAAAAAAATAATTATAATTGACAATTACCACATTGGTAAATTTGAACAACAATCTATGTAGGTGCTATTTTGTATGGCCAGTATATTGTAAAAACCCAGAAATTTGAATTAATTCAGTAAATTAAATTTCTATTCATTACAAATTAGCATATTATGTGAATACAGATTTTTTTTAAAAAAAATAGGATGTTCATATGAAGTCAATTAATTAACTGATGAAATAATCTGAATCTACTAACAAAAAAAATTGCTTTTGGATCAAAGCAAAGAGATTTTAATTTAGAATCCTAAATTCTAAATTAAGAATTTAGAATTTAGCAGCTGCCACCTACATCCTTGCATGAAATCCATAAGCAAGACAAAACTGGCTCTCAAGCTCCTGGTATTTAAAGATATCACTGGCTCTCAAGCTCCTGGTATTTAAACACTGCCTTGTCATTAAATCTACTAGCCATTAAGAGGGGACTTAATCTCTTTTAAAGTCTTTTATTTTCTCTTTTAAAGCCATCCCTAAGTTTAAATGTGCTGCAGCCATTTTTTATATCAAATTTCACCTTTAACCTTCTCATCCACGGCAAATAAAATATTTCCTGCTCTACATTATTTGCCAGCTGGCTCAGGAATTCTGGGAGTTCAAGTCCACAAGTCATAAAAGGGCCACACCCCTGATCTAAATGGAATTTTACAACAAATCAAAAGCAATAGAATCATTTTGCATTATGATGCAAAATGATTATAAATTATGATACAAAATTATAAAAAGTTTCATCATTTTCTGTAAAGATTCTTCTTTTTCAAGATGTGTCATTCATTTAATCCACCAACTTCAGAAACATAGCAGAAACCAATGCAACCAGACGGGAGATTTTTTTTTCAGTCTCCCTAATTTAGACCAAACTCATAACTTCCTTCTTAACAAAATTAAAAAAAAAAAACCTACAGATGAGACGCCATGCAAATACTAGCTTGAAGAACAAGTCTTCCTCTGAAGAAAACTATTCAAATTTGCTATCCAAATGTATCACATTTTCAGGTTCATCAATATTATTTTACTTCTACCATGATTCCTGAAAATAAGACCCTGTCTTATATATTTTTTGAATGCTGAAATAAGTGCTTCGCCTTATTGCCATGCGCTCAAAAGCCCGATTGGGCTTATTACCAAGGGATGTCTTATTTGGGAGGGAACAGGGTATGATTTTAATATACATGCAATCTTTGTCCCTAATATTTTCTTACAGCACCATTTATCATCTTCTAAAGTACTTAACAATGGATCAACAGAATAGAACAAATTTGGTACTTCTTTAAGCAGTTCAGCCCTGCTTTTTAATGCAAGCAACAATTATGTGCTTATATCAGGGGTGAAATGCTACCGGATCGGACCGGATCAGCCGAGTAGGTAGCGGACATTGGGGCTGGTTCGGAGAGCCAGTAGCAATCTCTAGCTGGCCACACCCCACAACCAATGTGCGGCCCGCAGCCATGAGTGAAGGCAGGCAAGCGGAAGGCCACGTGGAAGGCAGAAACCAAAGAAAGCATGGCAGGGCTGCAGGGAGAGGATCTATAAAGTAAGCCAATGCTAGTAGTGGGGGGGGGAGACCCACTGTGCTCAGCTTCAGGGGGGATCTGCAAGGATCGCTTGCCTTTTGGGCGTGGCGTGTTCAACTTTTGCGCTTGGCTTCTGCGGAGCCTTTGGCTGACTGCTGCCCACTTGCCTTCCCCCCCACCTTGCATCCAGCCCATGATGGAGAATGCGCCGCTTCTGGGCCAGGCCACGCACCTTCGGGTCCCTGAAGGGCAGGGTGTGCTCTGCCGCTGCACCACAGTTGGCACCGTGGCCACACAGGAAAACTCCACGGTGCAGCGCAGTTCTGGGATGGCGGGGGAGCCCAGGCAAGCTCTGCCGCTGCTGCTACTGCTGGGAGCATCCATGTGGGAGAACTCCCCAGTGCAGCATAGTTCTGGTTTTGGGAGGAGCCCAGGCAAGCTCTGCCGCTGCTGCCGGGAGCATTCACATGGGAGAACTCCCCAACGCAGCGCAGTTCTGGGATTGGGGGGGTGCCCAGACAAGCTCTGCTGCTGCCGTGCTACCACTGTTGCTGCTGCCAGGAGCGTCCCGGCAGGAAAACTCCCCGGGAAGGGCTCTGTTTAGACCAGGTTGTGTGTGTGTGTGTGTGTGTGTGTGTGTGTTTGCGTGTGTGAGAGAGAGTGAGAGACAGACAGAAAGAGAAGGAAAGAGGGAGGGAGAGAGAGAAAGAGAAAGAAAGAGGAAGGGAGAGAGAGAGACGAGAGAGAGAGAGAGAGAGAGAGAAAGAAAGAAAGAAAGAAAGAAAGAAAGAAAGAAAGAAAGAAAGAAAGAAAGAAAGAAAGAAAGAAAGAAGGAAGGAAGCTTATGACCACAATTGTGCCCCAAATTTTGGTGGCTAAGCAAGTTTCACCACATTTTACAAATTGGCCACACCCACCCTGTCACATGACCACCAAGCCATGCCCACCAGGCCACGACCACAGGACCGGTAGCAAAAGAAATTAGATTTCACCCCTGGTTTATATCTACTAATAGGATTATAACAGGCCTTGAATTTTTTTACCAAATCATGATGAAAATGTCTCCCTTGAAAACAATATTTAGAAAATTCCCATATTCCATACAGGAATATCCTCCTAATGCACATTCAAATAAACAAACCTACTTTTAGATGAAGGTGTGATTTATATATTTGAAAAAGCATAGATAAGGACTTGTTTGGTATAATTTCCTCTTGTAGCTTCAATAGAAGGGAACAGTCTTTGGATGGGTAGGGAGGATAAGAAGCTAAAACTATTTCTTACACAAGGAAATAATTTTTTAAAAAAAAATTAATAGCAGATTTTTCTTTTTAAACAACATATTTTTTAAAAAAAAATAAGGCAATGGTTAAATTCTAAACCTAACGAAATTAAGACTTTTATTTGAATATTCTCTCTAATCTCTAAAATAATAACTATTCAATGTATCACAAGATTAAAGAAAATCCAATCTGGATTGTTTTTAAGTGAAAAAACAATCTCCTATACCTTTTTTAATATATATACCTTTATGAACATTTTACAGAAACAAATATTAAATGATTAATGTTCCATAATTCTATGCAGTTGTCATGGCAGTCTTCAGATAAAACTTAGTTTTATCCCACCAGATAACTAGGAACTAAATGCACTTCTCACCTATTCTGTTTTATTAAGTCTATCTATCTAGTAGGCAGTACTTCTAATTTCTATACCCAGTAATATTGGAACAACTTGTCTCCAGTAGTTGTGAATGCTCCAACACTGGCAGTTTTTAAGAAGAGATTGGATAACCATTTGTCTGAAGTGGTATAGGGTTTCCTGCCTAAGAAGGGTTGGACTAGAAGACCTCCAAGGTCCCTTCCAACTCAGTTATTTTGTTAACGTCACTGAAAGCGGTATTTCTATGGAGTTTAAATTTGCTTGGAGTATTTAACTTATGGAAAATCTGTATTCCTTCTGTGATCAAAATACAATTACTGCTTTAATCTGTTTACCTTTGATAAGTTTATTACCTTTAATAAATACTGCCTTACAATAGCAACAAGCTTTCTGGATCCACTAATAGCCTTAATATTATTTTACAAAATAACACTCTGTGGGCTTTGCACAGACTCTTTCTTTCAAATATTTTTTCTAACATGTATAGCCTAATTTTGTAGATGCTATGTGTGCTAATTCCACAGTTCCCACTATTTCCTAAATCACCATCCTGGGTTACAATAAGGGATTAAAAATACATCCTTGCAAAGTTCTTTTAAAAGTTTCACTGATCATATGTATAAATCATTTTTGATAAATCAAAAACAATAAATGCTGCTAAAGTGTTGCAATGCAACTGCTAAGTGTTATTTCAACACTGTACAAATAGTAACATTATACAGATGTCCTTGATTCACACTAACACAACTGACAAAATATAACAGTTAATTTGGCATGAAGTTGAGAAGTCTTTTCAATACATTGTAAGGGAATGGTGTAAAATAAATAGGAAACACTCTTAGTAAGAGCTCCACTTTTTTCTTTACTAGCATTTCTTATAAATCTAATTTAGCACTTTCTCTTGCATGAAGTAGTGGATTGCTACCGGTTCGCGCGAACTGATAGCAGCAGCGGCAGGAGACTCCACCCACCCGTCCGGACATCATCAAATATGCTCTGCACATGTGCAGAAGCTTCTGTGCATGCACAGAAATGGCATATGTGTGAGCAAACCAGTAGCAAAGGTAAGTGAAACCGACCCCTGGCATAAAGGCTAACGAAAATGTAATATTAACTCAGTGAATGTGATTAGCTATGCATTAACCCTTAACCTCCATTACTGACAAAAAGCAGCATCATAACATTTACCAAAATTTTGATTTAAGCAAGAGTTAATAGTTACAAAAATTGCAAATTCATTAATGCATTAAAAGTAGGGATTTGCTTTTGCAAATTTAAGCTGCTCCTTTTAACTTACATTTTCCTTAAACACATTCCATAATATCTCATACTGTGATCACATACAAGTTAGACAATATACACAGACTGAAAATAAATATTATAGGATAGAAGTGCCATTGTTCCTCAATTCCTTCTCAATCTCTGTATTTCTAAAGAAAAACAGATGTTGTTTCTCCCAAATTCTACACTATAAAGTTAAATACCAGGCAATTATTTTTATAAACTTTTTGTGTTAATTGGTATTGAGAAGTCCATTCCCGTAGTACCTAACTACCAATATCCAACTCAGCATTTAATACCTGTCTTATATCACCCTTCTACCATCTATAAACGCTGCTTCTACTATTAGTAACTAGAACAACCCTAGAAGGCCAATTTGCATATGGATTCCTGAATTTCATTGTTATTTCAAACTCATTTTGCCAAACCATTAAGTTTGAAAGTCCAATAGGCACTGATAGGAAACAGAGGTTTAATCTGTAGAATCCTGTCACATTGTTAAATTGTCTTTTATTTTTAAAAATCTAACAAATAAATACAATGTAACATAAAAACACTAACCCAAAATAAAAGCATTTTTAAAAAAATTAAAAAAGTTGTTAAGAGCAATTTAAAAAGCCAATTTAGATAGATGTGTCTTAACAGCTTGTCCAAATAACAATTGAGCTATTTGCACGGAAAACCAATCACAGTAATTTACAATTTGCATTCTCTTTTGCTGCAGAAAAAATATCTTTAAATGTCTTTAAATGACGAACCAAAATATCTGGAGACAGTTGAAACCAGAGATGGCATTCAGCAGGTTCTGAACAATTCTGTAGAACTGTAGGAGAAATTTCAAGCAGTTCGGAGAACTGGTAAATACCACCTCTGACTGACCCATCTATTCTCTGCCTCCCGAGTCCCAGCTGATCGGGAGGAAATGGGGATTTTGCAGTAACCTTCCCCTGGAATAGGGAGGGAATGGAGACTTTACAGTATCCTTCCCCCCGCCAGGCCCATCAAGCCACACCCACTATGCCATGCCATGTCCACCATTCCATGCCCACAGAACCGGTAGTAAAAAAATTTGAATCCCACCACTGGTTGAAACCAAATTTCTTTTTCTGGCACGCCCAACTGGGCTCTTACCAAAATAATGCAGTGGAGTCCTCAAACAAACCCATGTGACATGTTACATACTGTTGGTTTGTTACATGAGAATAATGAAAGAAAACATTGTAAACTGGAATGTTTGATAAAACATTTTGGAATGCTGTCACTATGGTGCCCTGCATTCCTCTATACTAGTAGAATATTAGTTTCAGATAGTATCTCCCTGTCTGATTTGATCTGGCAAGGTTAGCACACTTCAGTTCCAATTGATTAAGCAATACCATCTATCAGGACCATCAAAATACACCTTCTCTATAGCCTTATAGCTTAAGAAGGTAGTCGCTAAAATTATCTTCCCACAAAACCTTCACCAAAAAAACACAGAGAGTACTTTGGTAAGCCTGAATAAATGTTATTCCACTTGAAGTGTTTTAAGCAAATTTAAGTTTATACAGGAACATTGTCGTTTTCTCCATTTTTTGTTCTTTTTGGTACCCTGAAACATAAAATAAGCAAGTGCTTCCAACAAAGAAAGGCAGCTTTGTGCGAAAAACTTCAGTATGACTGTAATTCATATTACATAACTGGCATCCACATATTCTCCAATTTCTAAGTAAACAAATTATATAACAAGAGCCCTCAAAATGAATCATACTCTAAATGTTCACTAAAGCATCAAATATAAAACTTGAAATAATGTAATTTACTTGTCCATTAAGAAAGAAACACATTTTTCTAACTTCTTTTTGTGATGCAGAGAAATATCGTATCAGTTAAAATTTCTTAAGATTCATTTTCAAAATAGCAGTCATGACGAACACAGCAAATTGGGGAGGATGTTCCCAACTAGTTGCCTCAAACCTTCAGTCATAAAGATTTTGCTACTGACCTGCATCTACTTTGCAATTTGTTCTGGACAGGTGGGCCTGCTTCCAAACAATACATAGAACTGTAATCACTCACTATTTCTAAAGACTGACATATGGATGGGCCCATCTGAAAAATTTTGGGTCTTTATTGGGGCATAGATTAGATTTTCATATTGAGATTCATGAATACTTAATTCTTTGGGCAAAAACAGTTAAAGTAGTCCCAAAGTTGCTTTTTTCAAGAGGCAACTGGACTTTCCGGTTTTTCTTTAAAGACATTTCGCTTCTCATCAGAGCTGAAGAAGCTTCTTCGATGAAAAGCATCTTCAAAGAAAAACAAGGAAGTCCAGTTGCTTCTTGTAAAAAGCACTCTTGGGACCACCATGACCTGGATGACTGAGAATCTTCATGGACAATTAAATAGGTAGTAAAAGGTAGTCCTTAACTTATGACCATAACTTGGACCAGAATTTCCATGGCTAAGCAATGCAGTTGTTCAATGAATTGCACCCGATTTTACAACCTTTTGTGCCACAGTCGTTAAGTGAATCACTGCAGTTGTTAAGTGAATCACAGGGTTATCAAGTAAATTCGGCTTCTCCCATGACTTTGCCTTGGGAAGGTTGCAAATGGTGCATCATGTAACCTTGGGATGCTGCAACTATCTTAAATACATGCCAGTTGGCAAGCACCCAAAGTTTGATCATGGGACCACAGGGATTCTGCAATGGTTGTAAGCATGAGCACCAGTCATGTGTCACTTTTTTCAGTGCCACTATAACTTCAAACAGTTGCTAAATCAATGGTTGTCAGTCTAGGACTAGTGACAAAGTCAGAACAGTGATTTTGAATCATTGTATAATTATTATTTCAAGAATTATTCATAAATTTAAATTGAATGTAGTCTCCCAGTATTTTCATGTTGAACAGGTTTTGATGACCCAACTTGAGCTTTGGTCACTTCAATGACATCTGAGATGCTGTAATCTCCAATAATATCACATCAGCCATTGAAAGTCCTTAGAGATGTTAAAGTGGGAATGATGGATTTAAAATTAAAATTGATTCATCAAATGTTGCATTTCAAGTTTACTGGAATCCATGGACAACATTTTGAAAGAATGGGTATCAGTTTTTCTTTGTTGAAAATGTAATACGTTTGAGAGATTGCTGACCAGGATTTATTTATTTATTTTATTTATTTATTATTTAAATTTTTATACCGCCCTTCTCCCGAAGGACTCAGGGCGGTTTACAGCCAGATAAGATAAACAGTACTATTACAAAATAAATACTATTAAAATACCACTAAAAAACTTATTCAATTTGGCCACAATTAAAATTTAGCAAATAATAAAACCCATTAAAAACCCATTAAAAACCCATTTAAAACCCCTTAAAAACCCACGAATTTAAAAACTAATCCAGTCCTGCGCAGATGAATAAATGTGTTTTAAGCTCGCGACGGAAGGTTCGGAGGTCCGGAAGTTGACGAAGTCCTGGGGGGAGTTCGTTCCAGAGGGTGGGAGCCCCCACTGAGAAGGCCCTTCCCCTGGGTGTCGCCAGACGACACTGTCTCGCTGACGGCACCCTGAGGAGTCCCTCTCTGTGAGAGCGCACGGGTCGGTGAGAGGTATCCGGTAGCAGTAGGCGGTCCCGTAAGTAACCCGGCCCTATGCCATGGAGCGCTTTGAAGATGTTCACCAAAACCTTGAAGCGCACCCGGAAGGCCACAGGCAGCCAGTGCAGTCTGCGCAGGATAGGTGTCACACGGGAGCCACGAGGGGCTCCCTCTATCACCCGCGCAGCTGCATTCTGGACTAACTGAAGCCTCCGGATGCCCTTCAAGGGGAGCCCCATGTAGAGAGCATTGCAGTAATCCAGGCGAGACGTCACGAGGGCGTGAGTGACCGTGCACAGGGCATCCCGGTCTAGAAAGGGGCGCAACTGGCGCACCAGGCGAACCTGGTAAAAAGCTCTCCTGGAGACGGCCGTCAAGTGATCTTCAAAAGACAGCCGTTCATCCAGGAGGACGCCCAAGTTGCGCACCCGTTCCATCGGGGCCAATGACTCGCCCCCGACAGTCAGCCGAAGACTCAGCTGACTGTACCGAGATGCCGGCATCCACAGCCACTCTGTCTTGGAGGGATTGAGCCTGAGCCTGTTTCTCCCCATCCAGACCCGTACGGCTTCCAAGCACCGGGACAACACTTCGATAGCTTCGTTGGGGTGGCCCGGTGTGGAAAAGTACAGCTGGGTGTCATCAGCGTACAGCTGATTAAACCAACATAAATCTTCTAATCTTTAAAATGCCATATGATACTTTGTCATTTTCATTTTCATTTCATTTTCCACTAATCTACGTATTTAATAGATGGCTATATTAAACATATAATAACATAATAACATAACATAATAACAGAGTTGGAAGGGACCTTGGAGGTCTTCTAGTCCAACCCCCTGCCCAGGCAGGAAACCCTACACCATTTCAGACAAATGGCTATCCAACATTTTCTTTAAAATTTCCTGTGTTGGAGCATTTACAACTTCTGGAGGCAAGTTGTCCCACTTATTGATTGTTCTAACTGTCAGGAAATTTCTCCTTAGTTCTAAGTTGCTTCTCTCCTTGATTAGTTTCCACCCGTTGCTTCTTGTCCTGCCTTCAGGTGCTTTGGAGAATAGCTTGACTCCCTCTTCTTTGTGGCAGCCCCTGAGATATTGGAACACTGCTATCATGTCTCCCCTAGTCCTTCTTTTCATTAAACTAGACATACCCAGTTCCTGCAACCGTTCTTCATATGTTTTAGTCTCCAGTCCTCTAATCATCTTTGTTGCTCTTCTCTGCACTCTTTCTAGAGTCTCAACATCTTTTTTACATCGTGGCGACCAAAACTGAATGCAATATTCCAAGTGTGGCCTTACCAAGGGATTATTGAAAGACTTGAAATCCTGGGGTTAGAAAACTTGGAACTCCGTCACCTTCGACAGGACCTGGTTTTAGCTCATAGAATCATCCATTGTAACGTCCTTCCTGCCAACGACTACTTCAGTTTCAACTACAATAACACAAGAGCTACCAACAGATTTAAACTTAATGTCAACCGCTCCAGTTTAGATTGCAGAAAATATGATTTCTGTAACAGAATTATAGAATAGAATAGAATAGAATTTTATTGGCCAAGTGTGATTGGACACACAAGGAATTTGTCTTGGTGCATATGCTCTCAGTGTACATAAAAGAAAAGATACGTTCATCAAGGTACAACATTTACAACACAATTGATGATCAATATATCAATATAAATCATAAGGATTGCCAGCAACAAGTTATAGTCATACAGTCATAAGTGGAAAGAGATTGGTGATGGGAACTATGAAACGATTAATAGTAGTGCAGATTCAGTAAATAGTCTGACAGTGTTGAGGGAATTATTTGTTTAGCAGAGTGATGGCCTTCGGGAAAAAAACTGTTCTTGTGTCTAGTTGTTCTGGTGTGCAGTGCTCTATAGCGTCGTTTTGAGGGTAGGAGTTGAAACAGTTTATGTCCAGGATGCGAGGGATCTGCAAATATTTTCACGGCCCTCTTCTTGATTCGTGCAGTATACAGGTCCTCAATGGAAGGCAAGTTGGTAGCAATTATTTTTTCTGCAGTTTTAATTATCCTCTGAAGTCTGTGTCTTTCTTGCTGGGTTGCAGAACCGAACCAGGCAGTTATAGAGGTGCAAATGACAGACTCAATAATTCCTCTGTAGAACTGAATCAGCAGCTCCTTGGGCAGTTTGAGCTTACTGAGTTGGCGCAGAAAGAACATTCTTTGTTGTCCTTTTTAATGATGTTTTGATGTTAGCTGTCCAGTTGAGATCTTGCGATATGATAGAACCCAGAAATTTGAAGGTTTCTACTGTTGATACTGTGTTGTCAAGTATTGTGAGAGGTGGAAGTATGGAAGGGTTTTTCCTAAAGTCTACCACCATTTCTACGGTTTTGAGTGTGTTCAGTTCCAGATTGTTTTGGTTGCACCACAAGGCTAGTCGTTCGACCTCTCGTCTATATGGATTCGTCATTGTCTCGAATGAGACCAATCACTGTTGTGTCATCTGAACTTCAGTAGCTTAACAAATGGATCATTGGAGATGCAGTCATTGGTATACAGAGAGAAGAGAAGTGGGAGAGCACACAGCCTTGGGGGCCCCTGTGCTAATTGTACAGGTATTTGATGTGATCTTGCTTAGCTTCACCTGCTGCTTCCTGTTTGTTAGGAAGCTTGTGATCCACTTACAAGTCTGTTCCGGTACCTGTAGCTGGTTTAGCTTAGTTAGAAGAATGTCTGGAATGATGGTATTGAATGCTGAACTAAAGTCTACAAAAAGGACCCTTGCATAGGTCTTTGGAGACTCAAGATGTTGTAGGATGTAGTGCAGAGCCATATTAACAGCATCATCTGTTGATCTATTTGCTCGGTATGCAAATTGCAAGGGGTCTAAGAACGGATTCGTGATGGTTTTCAGGTAGGAAAGCACTAGCCTTTCAAAGGTTTTCATGACTACAGATGTTAGAGCAACTGGTCTGTAGTCATTCAGTTCCTTGATGGTGGGCTTCTTCGGCACTGGGATGATGGTAGAGCGTTTGAAGCAAGAAGGAACAAAGCACATCTCTAGTGATTTATTGAAAATATGGGTGAAGATGGGGGCCAATTGGTCAGCACAGACTTTTAAGCAAGAAGGAGTTATCTTGTCTGGGCCTGGAGCTTTTCCTGGCTTTTGTCTGTGAAATAGGTCCTGCACTTCCTTTTCTGTGATCACTAGGGGTTGTGAACCCAATGAAATGGGGTCAGTTGTAGGAGGCTTGGCTGTTGTTGGTGTGTCTGAGATGGGGGTTGTGGAGATAGGTGGCTGTAGTTTCCTTTCAAACCTGCAGTAAAACTCATTATCTGCATTACCTGACTCTGTGGTCTCTTCTCATAACCCCAAAAGCTTTAAACAGAATCTATCCATTGTTGACCTCACCCCATTCCTAAGAGGACTCTTAAGGGGCGTGCATAAGAGCACAAACGTGCCTACCGTTCCTGTCCTTTTATATATATATATATATATATATATATATATATATATATATATATATATATATATATATATATATATATATATATATATATATATATATATATATATATATATTTGTTTTCTGAGGTTTTAGGTGTTTGTATGGGTCTTTGGTTATTGGGTTTCTCCAGAAAGTGTCTTGGCGGCGTTTCGGCGAAGTCTCATTCGTCATCTTCAGGCTTCAGCCGTGCTTCAGAAGCACGAGCTGAAGCCTGAAGATGACAAATGAGACAGAAGCCGCCAAGACACTTCCAATTTTACGTCAACTAACTATATATATATATATATATATATATATATATATATATATATATATATATATATATATATACCTATACTTCCTTGTTTCTCCTTGTCGTGTCCCACTCCTCCGTTGACGGCCGGGTCAGGGAAATCCGAATCAGGCTTGCCTCTGCAGCTCTGCCCAAAGTCCTAGCAAAGTCCTCAGAGCAGGCAGGAGACCAGTAAGTGACTTCAGCAAGATAAGTTCGACTTTGCCTGACTCAGAGACTGCCAGAAAGCAGGTCCTTTATATAGGCCATGGGTGTGGCTCCATGACTCAGCACTCATTAAGGCCTGCCCTCCTTCCTTCTGTTGCCTCCGCCTATCCAGCCTTCTGATGCGAGGGTCACACCAATCAGCAGCTGTTGGGAATAAACCCTCCTCAGGCTCACATGCTGTGGAGGAGGGGGAGGGGTCTAGCTGCTCCGTTTGCCTGGGCATGGAGTCAGGGCTGGGGCCGGGAGATGCTCCTTCTTCTGCAGTTTGTGTGGGCATGGAGCCAGGACTTGGGCCGGGAGGCATACATTCCTCAGTGTTTGGGAGCAGGTAAGAAGGCCCCGGCTGCTCTGAGGGCGGCAAAAAAACACAACACTCCTCATATATTTGTTTATACATTATATAATCTTTTAGTGTTATGCTTGTATATATTGTTTTGACAAAATAAAATAAATAAATAAATGAAATGAAAATAAATTATAAATTGGTATTAACACTTCACGTGATCTTGATTCTATCCCTCTGTTTATGCAGCCCAGAACTGTGTTGGCTTTTTTGGCAGCTGCTGCACACTGCTGGCTCATATCTAAATGGTTGTCCACTAGGACTCCAAGATCCCTCTCACAGTTACTACTATTGAGCAAGGTACCATATATACGGTACCTGTGCATTTTGTTTTGTTTTTTTGGCTTAAATGTAGAACCTTACTTTTTCACTGTTGAATTTCATTTTGTTAGATAGCGCCCAATGTTCAAGTCTGTCAAGATCCTTCTGTATCTTGAGCCTATCTTCTGGAGTGTTGGCTATTTTAATTACTAATGATGTGCTAGTAAATAAATTGCATCCAATAAGATTATTTCTATAAATAGCAAACAAATTTCAATGTATAATTCAAATTATTTATATAGGTTATACAAGTAAGAGACAAAATATATGATATCCACCTGGGATAATTAAAAAGTTTATCGGTAACTATTAGAAATATAAAACAATCTTTAAAGTCCAAATTATTTTTCATATTTTGAAAAGTCAAGTATTTAAAAGCAACCTTTGCAAAGATATTGTAGTTTGCTTATAAATATAGGTTGTCCTCGACTTACAATCATTTAGTGACATTTTGAAGTTACAATGGCACAGAAAAAGTGACAGACGACCATTTTTCTCACTTACAACCATTGCAATTTCCCCATGGGTGTGTGATCAAAATTCGGATACTTGGCAACTGGTTCATATTTATGACGGTTGCTCCCAGGGTCATATGATCATCTTTTGAGACCTTCCAACAAGCAAAGTCAATGAGGAAGCCAGATTCACCTAACAACCATATCACTAACTTAACCACTGCAGTGATTCACTTAACAACTGTGGCAAGAAAATTTGTAAAATGGGGCACAATTCACTTACAAATCTTTCACTTAGCAGTATAAATTTTGGGCTCAATTGTGGTTGTAAGCCGAGGACTATCTGCATTAAAAGTTGGAGTCTAAAAGTATTACTATACACAAAACCTGTGGGGGGTTTTGTTTAAATTATTTCATACAAATTTTCAAATCAGCAACACCTGGATGATAACAACCGTCACATTTTATGTCCTTGCATTAGATACCAGGATGTAAATAACTGCAGCATTTGTCTCATCGTATCATTGTAATTGTGTCGTTTGGTATCACCATAGTTTGCTACAGACACTAATGGATGAAGCAGATATCAATCGCAGTGCCAATTTACCATACATAATTTAATTGAACTGTGAATTATGATGGCTTATGTTGAAAATGAAGCAGAAAAAGGGGATTGCAGTATGCAGAAACTATGCTGTCCACAACTTGTGACCACCAACTGGTATCCATTGCTAAGCAATGTGATAAGGAAGCACAACATCACCCAAACACATTGTTTAGCAATGGCAATCCTGACACTCCTCATTGCCAGCATTTAATAAATTCCACCATGAGGCAAGGACTTAGCCCAATACAAGCCACTCTGAGCTTGATTCCTCCCAAACCTCAAGTTCTTCCAAGGGATTGTAAATATTCCCCCAATCTCTGCCCTTCAGGCCATCCTCCAAACTGCCTTGTTGGCCAGCAAGCAACACCAGAACCAGGGGTGGGTTTCAAAACCCATCGCAACCGGTTTGCTCATGGGCGTGCTTGCGCTCGTGTGCACAATGCTTCTGAGCATGTGCAGAAGCGTACGGGCCGGTGGGCGAAGCCTCCCACCACTGCTGCTACTGGTTCGCTTGATCCTGGGCGAACCAGTAGCAACTCACCACTGTCCAGAACCACACGGCTCTTGCCATACTGTAGTTCAGAATCTTCTTGGCTTGCCCGGCCTGACTACTACACTCCACAGCCCTTGGCACCATAGCTGCCTGTTGTCTTCTTTCTCCCATATGATCAGCCTGGCCTTTTGCAAGGCATTTGCTAATCACTTGACGCCATCATTCCCAGGTCTCATGAGGAAACTGCTGTGTGTGAGGAAATTCCTGAGGGAAAAAACTTTATGCAACCAGCAGCTATCTTGCAAGGGTCCAGGCCGGGTTGCCTGGTCAGCAACAGGAGAAAAACAGAGTGGCAGAATCTTTGGAGTGCAGGGACCTAAAGGGCATATATAATGGGGGGAAACATGTGAGTGAGGGAGTAGAAACCACCCTGCAGGTGGGTTTATTTATTTATTTTATTTTATTTTATTTATTTTGTCAAACACAACGGTATATATAAGTATAAGCATGAAATAACCATACGAATTGGATAGAATCAAAGGGAACATTAGGACAGGAACGGTAGGCACGCTGGTGCTCTTATGCAGGCCCCTTACATACCTCTTAGGAATGGGGTGAGATCAATAGTAGATAGTCTTTGGTTAAAGCTTTGGGGATTTGGGGAAGATTTTGGGTTGCCAAGTGCCCAAATTTTTTATCACATGACTGTGAGGATGCTGCAATGGCAATAACTTCATGGACCAATCATAAGTCCCTTTGTTCAGCTAATTGTTCAAAGAGGGCAAGAAAGAAATCATTAAGATCTCTTGTGTTATAAACAGACAGACATAAAAGAATTCTCTTTCCATCCAGAGTCATGATTCTGGCTAAGCACTCATTCTTAGATAAGAGGTACACCAGGGGTGAAATTCACTTACCTTCCTTACTGGTTCGCAAATGTGTGCGTGCCATCATCCGCACATGTGCAAAGCCTTCTGCGCATGTGCAGAGGCTTAAAGTGTCACAAAAAAGCTGCATCATGACGTCCGTGTGGGTGAACGGAGCCTCCCGCAACCACCATTACTGTTTCACCTGATCCGGATAGAACCGACTGAATTTCACCCCTGAGGTACACATAGCAGTAATAGAGAAAAGCCATAGTAGTAAGGCAGCAACAGGCCTCAAAGCCCCTATTAGAGACTCTTTGAAATGGATTTTGAACAGGAATCCAACCCAGTGATGGACTTCAAATTTTTTTTACTACCTGTTCTGTGGGCATGGTGTGGCTTGGTGGGCATGGCGGGGAAGGATACTGCAAAATCTCCATTCCCACCCCATTCCAGAGGAAGGATGTTGCAAAATCTCCATTCCCACCCCACTTGGGCCAGCCAGAGACGGTATTTGCTGGTTCTCCAAACTACTCAAAATTTCCGCTACCGGTTCTCCAGAACCTGCTGAATTTCACCCCTGGTCCAACCCCTGCAGCTACAAAAGCACCATCACTCTCACCACTATACAGATAACCAGAAATCACAAAGTGAAAATGTAGAACTGACTGAGAAGGACTTGGCTGGGGTTGGAATTCAAAGCTGATTAAGGCCAAATATACTCAGAGGCTAGCGATTTCCTATATTTAAAATCACCTAAGCGGTCCTTGATGCTCTCTTAGCTTGCTTGTTTTCTTGCAGTTGTTTCATTGCCCAAACTAACATAACATAACATAACATAACATAACATAACATAACATAACATAACATAACAACAGAGTTGGAAGGGACCTTGGAGGCCTTCTAGTCCAACCCCCTGCCCAGGCAGGAAACCCTACACCATCTCAGTCAGATGGTTATCCAACATTTTCTTAAAAATTTCCAGTGTTGGAGCATTCACAACTTCTGAAGGCAAGTCGTCCCACTTATTAATTGTTCTAACTGTCAGGAAATTTCTCCTTAGTTCTAAGTTGCTTCTTTCTTTGATCAGTTTCCACCCATTGCTTCTTGTTCTACCCTCAGGTGCTTTGGAGAACAGCCCGACTCCCTCTTCTTTGTGGCAGCCCCTGAGATATTGGAACACAGCTATCATGTCTCCCCTAGTCCTTCTTTTTGTTAAACTAGACATATCCAGTTCCTGCAACCGTTCTTCATATGTTTTATCCTCCAGTCCCCTAATCATCTTTGTTGCTCTTCTCTGCACTCTTTCTAGAGTCTCAACATCTTTTTTACATCGTGGTGACCAAAACTGGATGCAATATTCCAAGTGTGGCCTTACCAAGGCATTATAAAGTGGTACTAACACTTCACGTGATCTTGATTCTATCCCTCTGTTTATGCAGCCCAGAACTGTGTTGGCTTTTTTAACAGCTGCTGCACACTGCTGGCTCATATCTAAATGGTTATCCACTAGGACTCCAAGATCCCTCTCACAGGTACTACTATTGTAACTAGGTAACATCATCATCAGTGTTATTACTTTAATCATGTTATTTATTGGGAATTGAGCAACATAAATAGCAGATTCAATATGGCCACTTGTCAGATGGGCTTATCATTTGAACAGCTAATTAACTAACTTGATGGCCAGGACAATCCAATACAAATGGGCATACAATCTATTTAGGACAGTTATATAAAAAAGGTGTCTATGAAAAGTATAACTGGGGACAACTGCATTAAGAATAAATTAAAGAAAACTACTTCAAATACAAATATTAGAGAAATATGTCCAGAAAAATATTTTAAGAAAAGTTATGTATCCCAACAGATGTAGATTTTAATTAATTTTGTACTTTTTGTACTTGTACTTTCCTTTTTTCCCTAGTGTCTATTTATTTTAGAATCAAGAAACATAAAAAAGAAAAATTAAATGAAAAAGAAATTTAAAAATGATATAAAATTAAATAAAAATATTTTAGTGCCACATATTAAAGTATCATATCAATGTAACATTCAGAACATTATTACAATGAGTTGATATTTGTCTAGTAACAAAAGTAAATATAATGAATCACTATATTAAAGCCTTCTATTAAGAGAAACACAAAGTTTGAATGCAGTACATGTCCATTTGTAGAATTATAATCCCCAAATGTTTTCCAAGTTGAACAAGTAGCAGACTTGTTTTTCAAATATGACTTTGGTTTTCACACTGATAGCTTACTTTGCCCTTATTCTATAGATTCCTGGATAATTTATGAAGTTTTCTTGGCAAGAATTTTGTAAGAGGTTTGCTATTGCTTTCTTCATAGGACTGAGAAAGAGCGGTTTCATGACTAAGGCAGGACTAGAACTCACAATTTCCTGCTTTCTAGCCTTGTGCCTTATCCCTACACCAAACAGGCTCTCAATAACTCTTTTAGGATTCTTAAATAATTCGTCAAATTTAAAAGAAATAAAATCACTTGCAAGTCCATTATTTTTTGTTGGCTCAAGCATTTAAAGCAAAAATTGAGTTATGAAACATGCTAATATGGGCAATGAAATGACCTGAAAACTATGAATACTAAGCTTCCTTTAGCCATGAAACTTGGCTGGGTGACTTTGGACCAGTCACTCTCTCTCAGCACAAACAACCTTATAGGGATGCTGTTATGAAAAAAAAGTAGGATGCAGAAGTATTAGCTGCATTCATCACCTTGAGTTGGCCACATATTTTTTAAAAAGATGGGATTAAAAGAATAATAATAATGCATAAATATGCTATCATTCAGGCACATAGTTAAAGGGATAGTTGTTCAGCTAGCCTAGTCCTTGACTTAAAACAGCAATTGGAGCTGGAATTTCCATCGCTAAACAATGTGCTTGTAAATAGTGTTTAATCCATACAGTCCTAGTTGCTGTCACTAATTGAATCCCATGGCCATTAGGCAAGGCAACTTCCTGCTGGCTTCCCACAAGCAAAATCACTAGGGAAACTAACAGGAAGTTACAAATTCCAGGCCTACAAGTAGGTATGTGGCCATGGGGATGAGGGAGAAGAGACAATGAGGGTGTGCAAGGGTGTAAAGAAAGGTCCAGGAGTGTGTAGACGAGGCACCAATCAGAGAGCACTGCATGGATCAGGGAAAGTGCACTTGTGTGCACAAATGGCCAGCATGGCACAAATGCTGACGGGTTTTGGGAGATTACACAAATGGGGAAGACTTACCCCTGGACCTATGACCTCCTGTCCAGTTTCCCAACTGACTTTCTGGAAAAGTTGGTAGGGAAGTTTGCAAATGGCAATTAAGTGATTCCCTGACACTAGACAACTGGTTTTAAGGGTAAACGGGCTGACAAGCATTCAGATTGTGATCACGTGACCAAAGGAGTACTCTGACAGCCAGAACTCCAAGGACCCCTTGTAACCACCATTCATTCAGTATGGCTGTAACTTGGAACAATCACTGACCAAATGATCAGAGTTCAAGAACTACCTGTATTTCACACATACATAACTTTGGAACTGTAAATCTGACGTTTAATACTTCTCTGGGCTGATTTTTTTCAATCGCTTTATTTAACTTCTACATTTTATGAGTGATACCATCATGGATAAAGACACTTTTGGTTCAGCAGAAGATATATTTAGATTTTGGAGATTTAGGTCAGACTCAGGCTATTTGAATATTTAAAATAGTATATTCCCAACACAATCCCAGCAACAATGTGAAGGGCCGTTATGGTTGGAAATTACCACCTGCGTAGAGATTCTATCTATGTTTGTTGTACTACAGTTTGACAAATTTTCAAAAGCATGATGTGATGAGCATGTAACCCAGAATTTCAGTCCCTTCTTCTCTTTTATTTTTCATATCTTGTCCATAACTCTCAACTAATACAGGAGATCCTAATACTGAAAGATCCAAAAGGAGGATTAAAAGTAAAAAAGACGCATTCTTTTTTACACAATAATTTTATTAAAGATTATACAGAAGAAAATATACAAACTACAAAAGATAAAAGAAAAAAAGATGCAGAAAAAAAGGAAAATAAAGAAGTAACCTCCCCCTTCATCACCAGCAGGTATAATTAACATTAACAACTTATCATAGTCTCTTAAAATCTAACAAGCCATCTCTTCATTCCAAATACCATCCATTCTCCTCAAACAGATCATTAAAGTATCACTCCATCTTCATCAGTAGAAGTCCATTAAGGGTTATCAGAAACAACACCATATCTATTACACTTTATATCTAAAAAACCGAGTTTAAATCCTTTCCTTGCATTTATTAAACACACATACTTAAAATGCAACAAATAATCTCTTTATCTCTTAAGGATAACCAAAACCCTTAAAACATTATCATCCAGTGCTAGTAAACGAAAAAAGAACATTAAACCTTAATGGAAACGACTAGTCTTGTGGTGCAACCAAAACAATCTGGAACTAAACACACTCAAAACCGTAGAAATGGTGGTAGACTTTAGGAGAAACCTTTCCATACTTCCACCTCTCACAATACTAGACAACACTGTATCAACAGTAGAAACCTTCAAATTTCTAGGTTCTATCATATCGCAAGATCTAAAATGGACAGCTAACATCAAAAACATCATCAAAAAAGGACAACAAAGAATGTTCTTTTTGCGCCAACTCAGTAAGCTCAAACTGCCCAAGGAGCTGCTGATTCAGTTCTACAGAGGAATTATTGAGTCTGTCATTTGCACCTCTAAAACTGTCTGGTTCGGTTCTGCAACCCAACAAGAAAAACACAGACTTCAGAGGATAATTAGAACTGCAGAAAAAATAATTGCTACCAACCTGCCTTCCATTGAGGACCTGTATACTGCACGAATCAAGAAGAGGGCCGTGAAAATATTTACAGACCCCTCGCATCCTGGACATAAACTGTTTCAACTACTACCCTCAAAACGACGCTATAGAGCACTGCACACCAGAACAACTAGACACAAGAACAGTTTTTTCCCGAAGGCCATCACTCTGCTAAACAAATAATTCCATCAACACTGTCAAACTATTTATTGAATCTGCACTACTATTAATCTTCTCATAGTTCCCATCACCAATCTCTTTCCCTTTATGACTGTATGACTATAACGTGTTGCTGGCAATCCTTATGATTTATATTGATATATTGACCATCAATTGTGTTGTAAATGTTGTACCTTGATGAACGTATCTTTTCTTTTATGTACATTGAGAGCATATGCACCAAGACAAATTCCTTGTGTGTCCAATCACACTTGGCCAATAAAAATTCTATTCTATTCTATTCTAAATAACAGTCCATCAATTTTAACCTTGCTCTAATAAATTGACTTTGTATTATTTCCTTTTTCTTCTGACAATATTTAGTACCCCAATTTCTCTTTTGTTTCTTGTCTCAAAGTATTGATAATTTTTGAATATCCACCATAAATAAAACATCCAAGTCACTTTTCATATTCTCATTGTCTCTTCTCACAAAATCATTGACAACTTTAACAATCCCCCTTGCTAAAACCCATAAAAGAGCCATAGTGGCGCAGTGGATAGAATGCAGTGCTGTAGGCTACTTCTGCTGCAGCTGAAGCAATTCGGCAGTTCGATCCTAACCGGCTCAAGATTGACTCAGCCTTCCATCCTTCCGAGGTCGGTAAAATGAGGACCCAAATTGTTGGGGGTAATATGCTGACTCTGTAAATCCCTTTGAAAAACCTGTAAAGGGGTATATGTCTAATTGCTATTACTATAAAAAGGTTTTCCACATTGCTCTTCTGGTTTAATATTTGTGTGTCTTTTTTTATTTGTTAGAACATCAGCTGGTTTTGTTTGTATATCCAAAATTTCCTCTTTCTGTTTTAAATTCACATTGAAATTAATTTCAGCTTATCTAATGAAGTTTGTTCCTCTTCTGTAACACCATATAATATATCTATAATAGCAGATGTCTTTAAAATTATTTTCTGAATCCAACAATTGTTCTTTTTCATTGGATGTATTTGTTTCCTTCTGGTGCCTTCTAGTCATCTTATCAAGTTATTTTTGTTTCCAAATGTAAACACGGGAAGTTTCTCACAGGGAGGATTTAATTAATTTCCAGTCTTAATTCAAGTCTATCTGAGCCCTTAGTCCATTTAAAGCTTTCTAAAATCAACATTCCAGTCACCAATTTGCAAAATATTCCTTTTATTTTCTTTTTCAAAACCTTCAACTAGTAAATAAGTCATTAAAACTTTTTTTCTTAAAAGATTAAAGGCTTAACTGGTGAATACAGTAAAACCTCTAATTCTGAAATTTCTCAATCTTTGTAGAACAGTAAAAATATATATATATACAAAGTAATTAAGATTGTGAGGTTTGATGGAATTTAAAGTCCATTTAGGCTATGTTGAAAACTATAAGCTTGGTGGAATTCTATGAATCCCAGCTGTTTCCAAGCTGACCATAAAAAACTCAATTCCTATCTACTCCACACAAAAAAATAACCCAGCTGTTTGGACTGCATATGGGTGATTTCTAGACCTCTCCTTTCTCTAAAGAGGCTTCAGCAGTCCAGCTCCTGCATCCAAATGCTGTTTTCAGCTGTAATGTCTTCTGCTCTTCATGGAACATCAGTTCACCATTTCTCACCAGAAGTGACTTTCCACTGTACATTCTGCACTTTTTCATGAGGAAATAAATTTACATGTGCTCTTAGAGTACCAACATTTTTGGAAAAAATTGTAATGCTTGTAGTCCTGTATTACAGATCAGAAGTAAAATATTGAAGAGGGCAGCAATAATTTATAAAAAGTCAGATTTTCGCTCTTTTTTCCTTTATACCACAAATATATTTCTTCAAAACAGCAACACAGAAGACATATGATTGTTAAGGTAAATGTTGCAGTCCAAAGAACACTTATAAGGAGGTTTGTTTTTTTTTATTTTCAAGTAAACTTATTTAGGTTCCTGGTATAAATATAAAACATAAATCTAGCGATACAGCTCTTAAAAATAGTGTAAATATTTTGTTTTAATAATTTAACTTCATAGTTCTGAAAGTTTAAATCCTTATAATAGCTAAAGCTTGACAGGAAAGAAAAAGAGGTCCAATTACAGTACCTTGTTAAGAATCAAAAAACCAATTGTCCTAGATTATTTGCACGTAAAGCTCAAAGTGTAATATTTTAAGAATAGTAATAATATGAGGTCTTAATGGGGAAAAAACCACAAAGTAAGTTCACTATACTATATTCTAATAAACTGTGTTACAGAATTACACTTTTTACAAGTACTTCACTTACCCTGCAGCAGTTTGATATCATTGCATTCAAATGTCACATTTAAAAGCATAAAATTTCCTACACAGACAGATGAAATCTAGAATTACCAATAGCTGTAGTTTATTACTTTCAATCTCTCAACTTCACTAATTTTAGCAAATTCTTATCAGTCATTAGTGCACAAAGATCAGTAGATTTTTTTAAATTAAATATTTATTTTTGTATTGCACTGTTTTAATTACATATAACATGGGGTAATTAAATCTCTTGATTTTTTAAAACCTTAAAGCTGCCCCTGGGGTTAGGTTGAACTGTATTAGGACATGAATATTAGTGTGGGAAAGGTGTTTAAGCATTTCCCCAATTCTATTTTATTGACTCAAATTGATCTTCCTGATGTTACTATAAGATCCACCATAAAACAGAATAATACAAAAATAATATACCATAATACAGAAATTGGGATTTTTGCCATAATAAAAATAATAGGGTTTTGTGTTTTGTATGTATGTGAGAGCAGTCAAAAAAGAACAACCAGTAAACAGCCTCTAAGAACTATGTTATCTTGACCCAATTCAGTGCTATCTACTTACTCCAGTTGGTTCTGTATGTTTGGTTTTAAACTAGGATGCATAGTTAGTCAGAAAAGTAAAAGCTAATCTATAGTTTCATTCAACTTTTGCCCTGAAAAGTATGGTTATAAAAAGCAAATAAAAACAAAAATATTCTATCGACTACTGGATTCATGTAGATTTAAAACTATTAAAAAAGAGAAGATACACAAAATTCATTTGTAAAGCTCTACTGAAATTAAACAAACCACATTTTAAAGCATCAGCATGAAGAACCTAACCTCACAGTAACCATGTACTTCTACTGTAATTTCAAATCCCGTACTTAAAAAAAATTGCCCTCTATTTAAAAGGCAAACAGAAAAAAAGGGCTTACCTTTTTCACTAACACTTTCACTTTCAATTTCTACATCATCACAGCTTGTATATTCTGGTGTAGAAGCCAACTCTTCTTCAGAGCTGCTCAATGACACCTGACGCATTTTACCTCCTTTTTTTGTTTTATGAGGCTTTGGTGGTGGAGGCCTAACTGATTCAGACTGATCTGAACTCAACGAATCATTTCTTAACATGGTTTCCATTTTTTCACGTTTTGTCTTCCGTACAGCTGAGCTTGGGTCTAAATGATGCTGTTTTCTTAATGGATCAGTTCTCCTCATATCGGGTCTATCAAAAGGTATTGGACTCCTCCTAGGTGTTGGAGGACTGTGATTTGTGGTTCTCTGCCTATTGGGACTTAGTCCCTGAGTTCTTTCCATTGAATACGAACGTTGGTCCATGGCAGCTCTGCGTTCAGAGGCAGACCTTTGCCTTGATGGTCGGTCCATTCTCATCATCGAAATCCGGGAATCTTCCAATTCAGTATTGGCCAAAGACACATCACTGTGCCTTCTTTCATGACGTGCACGTGAGACTTCAGCATGAATGCGCATTTGCTCTTCATATGGTTGGGGTTTGACAGGATAACGAGCCAAATTAGGATCACTTCGATATCGTGCTTGATATTCTTCTTCCCTCCGCTGCCTTTCATATTCCCCTCTATTTTGCATGTCATCTTCCTCTAAAGGATATTCCCTTGAACGTCTGCGATTTCTCCTGCTAGAATCCCTATAGTCATCCATTTCAGGTTCTTCATATGGTTGCAACCCATGTTGTGAATGTCTGTCTGTATAATCTGATGGTGATCTTGGCATTGCAGCATCTGATGTTGCATACTGTGAATAGTCGTCTCTCTCCTCCAGCTGATTGAAACTTCTGTTCTGATCTCTGGGTATTGATGGGCTTCTTTTTCTAAGCAATTTAAAAAAAAAGAAAATTTACTAAACATGTATCTGTTACAAATTAATTCAGAAAGTATTTATTCCAAATGACTGAGCTACAATAATGTGTTGCTTGCTATACATAATCTAACTATTCATAACAACTCCAATAGATGAATGTTATTTTAAGTTCTACAAAGTCAAATACTTAAGAATTGTATATGCCAGTTTTATACAATTTTGCAATACTTGTAAATAAAATGTAGCATCCAAAGTATAGAGAGCAGATTCAAATGTCATTATTTACATCCACAATGAAAGAGATAATGTGCATTATTATACAGTATAAATACGTTAGCATATGTAAAATGCTGCATATATTAAGTAGTCTTTCTTCCACATTTTTGCCTTTTAAAATATTTTCTTGCAGCATAAAATTATGTTCTAACTTGCTATATTAATATTAATTCTTGTTGTTAGTCTTAATCTCTCACTTTCTATGTCTTATAGTAACTCATAAAAGGTTTACCAAGATAATGACCATGAAAATGTTTTTACATTCTAAATATTTACTAATATACTGTATTACCAATAAAAATACTTCAGACTAATACTAGATACAATAAAATAACACACAGAAAACTGAATAAACAAATAGATTTTGGGAAATTCCAACTATACTTAACTACTGTTTTTCACTCAGTTTTACAAAAAATTCAAAGCATACATTTCAAGTATTTTCACATTACCTTTCAAAAAAGTAATCCAGAACTAAGCTGATGTCCATGAAACTAATAATAATAATGACCAACCTCAAAAGCAGGTATGAAAACTTTAGTCCCTAAAATGCACTACATTTAAATCTAATTAAAATCCTATTGGAACTATACAGTGTTTTCTATTAAATGTAATCCATCTCTTTAATCTCTTGAAATTTTTGTAAACTATATTTTACAAAAAATATTATGTTACTATTGTTTATATCAGGCCATCCTATCCTGTTATCAAAATACAACCTAGGATAATAAGCTGATTTGTTTCAAAGGGGGGAAAATTACAAGAGTCTCATCTAAATTATCAACTTCTCATTATATAAAAAGAGATGTTATATATTTTGTAGTGGAACATACTAATTGATAAAATGATCTTAGAAAAGAGTACAATACAAGGAAAGCAAGTACAATACAAGGAAAGCAAATCATATTTTAAGTACAGTATATTGTTTCTATTAAGTAAATATCAACTGTATTTTCAAAATTCTGACTGTAAAGGTGATAGACAGGTCATAGTAACACTCTTTAAAATCATGAATTCTGAGAATATACTTGCTAAAATATAAAACAGGCATGCATTTCTTTTTAACAAATTGTTTCCTTAAATATTCTTCTCTGGCTATACAAGACTTTATTAGTTTCATAGTAATATATAAAGGTCTTTCTTTACCTGTTGATCAGCCACTGCACATCTGGGAAATCAGGAATATCAATTTCTGGGCACCCTATGGCTTCACTAAATCCTGATAGATTTGAGGATACCATATACAATTTCATTTGTTTTAGGAGCCCAAAATAACCTTTTCATATAAGTTCCCCACTTTAAATACAAATTAATATTTGAAGGGAACAAATGTAGGTTTTAAAAATTACAAGTCTCTAATCTGAATTGTGATCTAGAAGAAAAGTTACAGAGAACATGAGATAGGAGCTACAGTTTAATACTGTTGTGATGTTCTGTATATAGCTGGAGGTCAAGTAAGTATTACCCGATAAGGAGGATTATAGTACTTAGTTGATTAGTGATTTGTTACAGTATTGTTTTCTGCAAAATGCACATCAGACATTTTTGAATTATTTAAAGTATCTTTTTTAAAAAAAACAAAACCCTACATATTGGTGGGGGGAATATTATTCCATGTTTAAAAGTTTATATTCTTTTAAACCTGTACTTGTAAAAATATCTTAAATGTAATGTTACTGGAAAAGGAAAACATCAGCACTTTCCATTAAAATGTATTCAAAATCCTTAAAATTGATTTATCTGAACTTAAACTCCTAGATTTCCTTGATTGTTGGGTGACTGCTCTAGTTTCCAGTATCATCTGCCTACCACATCTGTCCAGCTGAGTCAATCCTGAAAAGTTGACGTGCTCTGGGTTTTTTATTAGACAACATCAGCTCTCAGGAGCTCAAAAGCACACCTTTTCTGCAGCAGCACCTGCTGTCTGGAACAAGATTCAGATGGCCACCCATTCTGCTGCTGTTTAGAAGAAGTACAAAAACGCCTGGCAAAGGAGAGTGATACTCCAAATCTCATTGCACTTTCTATCTTTTATTTCTTTATATTATATTAATTTTACTGTAATTTCTTTGATTGTTGTCAACCATCAACAGCCAGTCAGGTGTCATACAAATTTAATAAATCATTATCTGTTCACAACAATGTGAAGTCACAGCTATGGTTCTTTAGTTCATGTTAGCCTTCCTGCGCATCAAGTTCTTCCCTAAAACCTAGGATGTTTTATTTTTTTATTTTTTTAAAAAAAATATTTTATTTTGTCAAGCATGTATTTTATGTGAGATACAAGTGTAAGCATAATTATAAATACAGGTAAAGGATACAAATAAAAGAAAACATTAGGACAGGGATGGTAGGCACTCTGGTGCGCTTATGCAGGCCCCTTACAGATCTCTTAGGAATGGGGTGAGGTCTACAGTAGACAGTTTTGGGGATTTGGGGAAGAAACCACAGAGTCAGGTAGTGCATTCCAGGCATTGACAACTCTGTTACTGAAGTCGTATTTTCTGCAGTCTAGTCTGGATCAGTTTACCATGAGTTTGTATGCATTGAGTGCTCTTGTATTGTTTTGGTTGAAGCTGAAGTATTCATTGGCTGGTAGGACATTGTAGCAGATGATTTTATGTACTATGCTTAGGTCAGATCAAAGACGGCGAAGTTCTAAATTGTCTAAGCCCAAAATTTCACGTCTGGTGGCATAAGGTATTTTGTTGCGAGCAGAGGAGTGGAGGACTCTTCTTGTGAAATAACTCTGGACTTGTTCAATTATATTAATGTCCGATATGCAGTGTGGGTTCTAGACAGATAAGATGTATTCAAGAATTGGTCTGGCAAAAGTTTTGTATGCCCCAGTTTGCAGTTCAATATTACCGGAAAAGAAGCTACGCAAGATTAGATTAACAATTCTTAATGCTTTTTTAGCAATGCTGTTACAGTGAGCTCTGGCACTTAGATCATTTGAGATGAGTACTCCAAGGTCTTTGACAGAGTGAGGATCATCTGTTAGGTCGTATCCATCCAGCTTGTATTTTGTGTTCTGATTATTTTTTTTTGCCAGTGTGTAAGACAGAGCATTTGTTGGTTGAGATTTGGAGTTGCCAATTGTTCTAACACATAGTCAAGGTCTTTTTGTAGAGTAGCAGCATTATCAGTGGTGTTGGATCTCATCCACAAAGAGAACGCAGTTGCTAATATGATCGCAAAGGTCATTTACATAAAGTATAAAGAGTGTGGGTCCTAAAACGCTGCCTTGGGGGACACCGCTGTTAAAGGTGCAGGGCTAGATAAGGTGCTCCCTATTTTGACTACTTGCTGCCTGTTTGATAGGAACACAGCTATCCACTTATGCAGGAATCCGCATAGTCATAAGATTTTAGTTTTAGAAGCAGCTTGTCATGTACCACTGAATTGAAGGCTTTACAGAAGTTTATATAAATTGCATTTATTGATTTACCCTGGTCGAGTTTAGAAGTCCATATGTATTTGCAGTGTAATAGTTGCAGATTGCAGGACAATTTTTTTCTAAAGCCAAATTGTTAGAGAGTAGGTTGTTAGTCTCTAAGTAGAGGGTAATGGATTGGTTTATGATTGATTCCATGACTTTGCAGGTAACGCAACATAATGAGATTGGTCTGTAATTATCAGCTAGGCTGGGGTCACCTTTTTGAAGATAGGGATGACCGTGGCTAGTGACCACAAATTATGTAAGGAGCTGGTTCTGAAAGATATTTCGTAGATTATGCTAAGTGGTTCTGCTATGGTAGTTGAGAGCTTCTTTAGGAAGTAGGCACATAATCGATAGAGATAGTTTTAGGTTGTGTAGTGCCTTTTCAACGATATCTTCTGTGAAATCGATATGTTGTAGATCATTGTGAGTAGCTGTGGTACGATTGGGAAATGAGGGGCATGAGCCCTTACAAAGACTGAACTGTTTACAAAACTGAACTGAAGAATGTGTTGAAGAGGTTGGCCTTAATGGTTTCATCATCAGTCTTTCCTGTTTGGTCCTTTTAGCGGTGGGATGGATCTTAAGTCTTTAAGTTTGTTGTTTATGAAATTGTAGAAGGCCCAGATGGCTTTACTGCGTATTAGGTTTTCCTCTTGTTTGTGATACTGATGCATTCTGCCTTTATCTGTCAGCATACAGTTTGTAGCGACTTTTGAAGTTAGCTACATAGCCAGGTTTGTTTTTGCGTCAAAGAGGTTTTTTTGTTTGTTTGTTTGTTTGAAGCTTCCTTATTGTTATGGGTAATTTATTTTTCCTGGTTTTGGGTGTTATTACTGGTACATATAGTTTGATGATTCTTTTGACTTCTTGCAAAAAAACGTTATAATGGTCTTCGGCAGTGATGCAGCCAGTGAATAGTTTGCAAATCAAGAGATGAAAGGTCATCAGTTATTTATTTATTTTTATTATTTAGATTTTTATACCGTCCTTCTCCCGAAGGACTCAGGGCGGTGTACAGCCAGATTAAAACAGTACAATATACAAATTAAAACAACAGTTAAAATAACATATTATATAATTGGCTGAAAATTAAAACCATCAAATTTGACCCAAAAATAAAATACCCCAGTTAAAATTATTAAAATTCAAAAAATTTAAAAATTTAAAAAAGTTAAGCCAGTCCCGCTTGAATAAACAAGTGCGTTTTCAATTCACGGCGAAAGGTCCGAAGGTCAGGTAGTTGACGCAAACCAGGGGGAAGTTCGTTCCAGAGGGTAGGTGCTCCAACAGAGAAGGCCCTTCCCCTGGGGGCCGCCAGCCGACATTGCTTGGCGGACGGCACCCTGAGAAGACCCTCTCTGTGTGAGCGTACGGGTCGGTGGGAGGCATAAGGTAACAGCAGGCGGTCCCGTAAGTACCCGGGCCCTAAGCCATGGAGCGCTTTAAAGGTGGTAACCAATACCTTGAAGCGCACCCGAAAGACCACAGGTAGCCAGTGCAGACTGCGCAGGAGCAGTGTTACCCGGGAGCAACGTGTGGCTCCCTCAATCACCCGCACAGCTGCATTCTGGACTAACTGAAGCCTCCGAGTGCACTTCAGGGCTTGCCCCATGCAGAGAGCATTGCAATAATCCAGATGAGAAGTGACAAGAGCGTGAGTGACTGTGCATAAGGCATCCCGGTCAAGAAAGGGGCGCAACTGGCGAACCAGGCGAACCTGGTAAAAGGCTCTCCTGGAGACGGCCGCCAACTGATCTTCAAACGACAGCCGTCCATCCAGGAGAACGCCCAAGTTGCACACCCTTTCTGTTGGGGCCAATGACTCGCCCCCAACAGTCAGCCGCGGTTGCAGCTGACTGTACCGGGGTGCCGGCATCCACAGCCACTCCGTCTTGGATGGATTGAGCCCGAGTCTGTTTCTCCCCATCCAGACCCGTACAGCTTCCAGGCACCGGGACAGCACTTTGACGGCTATGTTATGAGATCATAGTTGGCTTTTCTAAAGTTATATTTTGGGATTCCGTCATTATGATTGTCTATGTGAGGACGTAAGTTGAGATAAAAGTCTATCATGCTATGATCACTGTTGGAAAAGGGTTCTTTTATTTGTAGTCCATAAATTGAACTTAAACTGTTGCAGAAGATGAGATCAAGGCAGTTGTTGTGTCTAATGTTATTAGTTACTAGTTGATCTAGTCCCAGATTAGTTACAGCATTGTACAGGGTTGCATGTATGGGTTCAGCTGTATATTCGTTTAGGGTCCAATTAATAAGAGGTAGATTTAGGTCACCAAGAAAGATAAGAAGATGTGGGCAGGAGGCTGCCCATGTTAGTAGTGATGTTAGTTTGTTTGCATGTACAAAGTCATAATCGGCGGCTCGGTAACAGTATGAAGCAAATTGTGGTGTTTAGGGAGCGGTCGCTACGATGGTCTCAGGAAGAACTAACTCCTGTGTAACTTGAATATTTTTTATATTTAGGGATTTTTTTTTAGATTTAGGGATAGCAACACCACCTCTCTGCAGATTTCATGGTCGGACCTGTACAGATGATAGTCTCTTACTGTGGTAATGGAGTCTGGTAGCGATGAATTCAGCCACATCTCACATACAAATATAGTTTTGAATATAGTTGTATTTAGTAGAAGGAGGCATTCTGGTATTTTGTTTACAAGGCTTTGTGAATTAAGTAGTTTGCATTTAAGGTCTGTGGTGGTGGATTTTGAGGAAGTTAGGGGCATATATGCCTAATGTTGGTTGTTAGGGTAGTGGTTATTGGGGTGCGGACCATTGTTCTTAGTTGGCATGGTAATCAATGTATAAGTCCGTTTCTCCCCAGTTTTGGCATGTTTTGAGTTCAGCATGTAGTTCACAAGGAACGGATTCTTTGAAGTGTAGATAGGTCTGGCCTTGAGCAAAGTTTGTTATAGTTTGAGTTGCTTCTTGCAATTGAGTTGATGGTGTGGATAATTTCCTTTTGCTGGTATCATTTTTGCAAATTACTTTGCAGGAACGTGGGGCCACTAAGCCATCACCATATTTAAACTCAGGGCCGTTTTGGGAAACATAAATGATTTCTTCTGGGGAAATGGATGGTGTCTGACAATTGCTGATGATGTCGCGTACTTTTGTGATATCATTAGATTCATTGGTGTCCTCAAGACCAAATAAAATGGCATTGTGATGTTTTTGTTCTCGTTCAATGGCATCTTTGATGAATAAAGAAATGTCATTTGTTGGGTAGGTGGCTGGTTGTGGTAGAGGTTGTTGATGTTAAGGTTGTTGTAATGTATCAGTGCACTATATGCATGGATCTAAGCATTATGGCCTTTTGGAGTTGACTGGTGGAAATTTTGTCAATGTGCAGTTCTAAGATTCTGTACAATCTTTTCTAAGATAATATCAAGACTTTTTTGGTATGGCACCCACTGTGCCTATATCAACTGAGAACACCACAGTTGGTTATTTAACATCATACATTTTTAAAACTTTTCTTCCAAATAATGCTAAAATTTTATATATCTATATTTGCTAACCTGAAAATTAATTTGAGAGATTTCTGAAAGAACCTGAAATTCTTTAGTCCAAAAAGTATGAAACAGAATTGAAATTGTTCATCCAATTCAAGTTTACCGAGGTTCACACACTAAATTCTATCTAGCGGTTTCCATCAGCATATTCCTATTGAATATGTTAGGAAAACATATGTTCCATAAGGGCAGTTCAGCAGTAGAACTAATTACTCACAGAGATAGTCAACTTTCTTTTATTGGATGTGTTCAAGCAGATTTAATTTGAATTGCTAACTGAGCAGAACATTCACTTGGTTTAATTACCTGTTCTATTATTTCATATTCTCATGATTATCCCCAAACTGTTTCTCTAAAATATTTAAGAAAACTTCTCATTTTCATTCTTAGACTTATTATGCCGTTGTTTGAATGATATGCCAAATCAAGAGGTTTATCATAATAGCTCAATTTAGGTTATGGGGCATATAATGAACAAAAAGGAATACATCTAAAACCAGATATGACCCACTTTTCTTTTGTTGACTTCTGCAGTTCAAAATAAAGTCCTGTTTTGTTCTGTTCTAGGAAAGTTACCATGCTGACAGACTTTAATAGTTCAAACCTGCTCTCAACTCCTTTTTATTTTTTTCCAGACCAATGGACCTTCAGAAAGAAATTATGTAAATGGGTTTGGGCTCTGTCCATCTGTCTTTCTGTCAGCAGAATTTGGTGTGACAGCAAAAGCTAACAAAAAACGTTCAAGCTAGAAAATGGCTTGAATTTTGTTGGCAACTGCAGGGCAAAAAAATCCGGGGAAAAAACCCAACGTGTCCTAGATTTTATCTTACCATATTTATTCTTGGTTTTGATTATATAGACTAACATAAAATAAAATCAGCATGACTGCAACAAACCTACAAAAGAATGCTAGGTTTTCAACAGAGAACTACCATATTAATAATTGGATTGATATTGATATCTAAACACATATATTCTAGTAAAATGAAATAAAGCTCTGTTTAAGTTTTTATACTGATACAACTTATACAAATTTCCAAAATAAACTAGAAGGTATATGGAATCAATATTATTTTAAAATTAGCTGGACTAATCTGAGTGCAGTGGACTTTAATGTAGGTTGTTTAAAAAATACAAAAAAATTGTCTATGTAGCTGAAGTCAATAAAACAAGATGTATTAAACTGAGAGTTTATTATAGTATATTTTGATTCAATAATATGTGTTTAAATATAATTTGTATGAGTTTGAGATCAAGTGCTTTTTACTTCTACAATGACACGATGCGACTTCTGATTAACTGATCTGACTTGTATAGAATATATCAAAGTAAGTTTCCATTATTATCTTGCACATATATGAACATAAACTAAAGAGCATACTTTCAGCAGCAGGTTAATCAACAAAGACCTGTTTATGGAATCATTTGAATCTCAGCAAAACAAAGCTTTTTCTGTCTACATGACCCAGAAAGAAATCTCAATACAAATTAGTTGGATAATATGTAACTAACACTAATGGGAGCAAACAGAGAACTAGTTACAGCCCTTTCAAACAATTTGAAAGGACAGTTAATCTAGTATCTAGGTATATGAGCGTAAGAACAAAGATTTCTCCTTATGTAAATAGAATTGCCTAATATAGTTGCCTACAATCAGGTAGCTGAGACCAAAAACCTATTGAAAAGAGCAATTTTAACCAGTTTATGTAGTTAGAATAAAAAGTACATATCTCTGGGTTTTATTATTATTTTTAAGTATTTATTCATATAGTATTATTCTAATTTATCTATATCACATATTACTTCAACAACTTACTTTTACCATACTTCTACTCTCTCAGATCTATCAAATTTCAGTTTTCACCAACTCGGTTTATACCTTTGTTTCACGACTTGGCTATCATCCAATACAATTATTCACTGTGTCTTTGGATTATCTCTGAGTTCCTTCTTCTCACCCTGTCTGACTCTTGTCCTGGCTGCTATATATTTCAATAATTCCTGACTTTCTAGTTCTCAATCTCACTTCTTTGCCATAGATCTGCCAGCGGTTGAATCCACTCTAAACATGTTTGATCCACTAACGCAGCCTGCAGTCTCATGATCAGGTTTGATTATCGATGAGTAATAGAAAAATTTGGAATCAATTCTGTTCATACTTCTACATATTTTTGCCATCCCTACAAATGGGTGTGCAACTGACCTTTCAATTCTGGCCATTATAGCATCCCTGTGGTTACATGATCACAATCCAGGCACTTGGATGCCCAGTTCAAGATTACAACTTTGCAAGGAGTTGTAGACATGTGATTGCAATTTGCAACCTCCCCCACTGGCTTCTACACATAAAAAAAATCAATGAAAAAAACCAACAGGGAAAGTCACAATTCATTCCAATATGTTCCCCCGGTTTTCCTAGGCCTGCATTGTGCCCTCCATCCCTTGGCTTTCCTGTGCTTGTGCTTCCCTGCACCTTCCAGCCCATAACCTACTTTCGCTCATACTGCACTGCACCCTACACTCCACAGCCTTCCTGCACTCACAATTACGTGGCACAACTCCTTTCCTCCCCTGATCTCCCTCAACTCATGCAAGGCCTATATCAAGCCTCCCAAGGCTTCCCAACTCCCACTTCTGCAGCATCCAGGCATGTCTTACCTGGGACTCCTGTCACTTCTTGCCCGTTGGATTTCTATCACTAAATGATGCAGTCATGTGACATCAAACATCATCACTGTATGGGCAGAGGTTCTCAACCGCGGGTGCGAGACAATATTCCAGGGGGTGCGAAAACATAGGTTTAGAAGTTTCAAAATTATAGCATATATGTATAGCTATATGCATATACTTATTTATTTTTAAGGGATGTGAGAATGTATCAGAAGTGTTCTAGGGGTGCAGGGTATAGAAAAGGTTGAGGACCCTTGGCTTAGGGACAGCAATCCCAGTCCTAATTGCCATCATAACCTGAGGATCACCTGTATTTCATTCAAAATTTCCTAATGACTCCTACTTTATTTGAGGACACACTGCATACAAACACTGTACAAATTGGTCTGTACTGCAGCTTTCTTTTTCAGTTTAGGGAATTTCAGGAACAAACTATTAGCATTGTGTAATTTTAAGTGTAAATAATTTAAAAAAATGAAAAAACACCACCACAGATTGCTAAAATAATTCATTTTAGTAGTATAACAGCAGCTACCTGCAATTACTGCAGGTTCAAGCCCCACCAGGCCCAAGGTTGACTCAGCCTTCCATCCTTTATAAGGTAGGTAAAATGAGGACCCAGATTGTTGGGGGCAATAAGTTGACTTTGTATATAATATACAAATGGATGAAGACTATTGCTTGACATAGTGTAAGCCGCCCTGAGTCTTCGGAGAAGGGCGGGATATAAATGCAATTTTTTTTTTAAAAAAAAATGGTCTGGTACATTTCAAATATTAACTAAAAAACTATTGTATGAATACCTGTAAAATTAAATAAAAAGGTTACCAGATTTTTTTTTTGTGACACCTGCAAGGGAATAAGACTTCTAGTTACATTGTTAAAGTGAAAAAAGGCATTTTGGATATAATTTGGTACTAAAATTTGGGACATTATGTTAAATATGTTTGTTATCATTTGCTATGATAGTTACACTGCAAAGAAATTTTTAATACTACAATGTTTCCCGGAAAATAAGACCCTGTCTTATATATTTTTGAACCCTGAAATAAGCTCTTGGCCTTATTGCCATGCGCTCAAAAGCCCGATTGAGCTTATTATCAGGGGATGTCTTATTTTGGGGGAAACAGGGTATGTGCCACAATTGCAAAAAATATTTAAATTGGGTTTAATGAAATGCGAGTAGACCAATTAAGAAAAAACAGTTGTAGCTGCAGAGCTATATAATTGTTTCAAAAACAGCATGTGAAACACTGTTCATTAATCTATAGTTGCTAAAATATTGGTACGAATATTACCAGTTATTATATATCATTTTAAGAATCTAAAAAATAGTAATTATTATAGGCAAAAATGGAGCTGGATGATTAAAGACAACTTTAACATTTATAGCTTAAGAAGGTTTCTACCGTGACATTTATTTCAAAGAAAAGCATGCTTTTTTCTTTTCTTTTTTGCAAAAGAGAGACTTGATCAATTAAGAAATTTCAGCTCTTTTGTGTCTCAACCATGAACAGTTATCTACATTCTGAAATCAATTGTCATTTGTGTCCCACCCACCCACCCATGGTCAAGATAAAAAAATTAGCCTTTTCTTTATTATGAGCAGCAATTAAAAACAGGTAAAAATAATTCTTGACAATAAATTTTCTGTTTTGATCTCAAATAGTTAAAACAAAGGTAACTTCCAAGGAATTGTAGTGTTCTGTCCAGTTTATACCAATATTATTATGAGACTTACACACACACACATACACACACATACAGAGGCAATGAGCTATATATATGATCAAAACAGAAAACTTATTGACAAGAACTATTTTTATCTGTTTTTAAACACACACATACACACCTACATATATACCAGTACATACATACATACCGTACATACATACAGTGCTATATTCAATTATATGGATCAATAAAATTTGCCCAGAGCAATTCTAAACTCCACTACAGTTAAAATATTTTTTAAACATCAAGCCTCTGATAATCCAATATTAGGATATTAAACTTTGAAAAAACAACAGCACTTAGAAATAAGTGCATTGCTGATTTTTATAAATGAATAAATTTTAAACTGCTTATGGTTAAATAGACCAAAAAAGAATCTACCCTTCCTTTAACATTATTAAGATAAAAATCTGATTGATTGATTGATTGATTGATTGATTATGTACTATCAGGTATTTAATTAAAAGCATATTTTAGGATAGATAGAATAAATTCACTTTTTTTTTTCTATAATTACAATACAGTACTTCAGTTCCAATATAAAAGAGAAAAGACATGAATTGTTCTGTGGAGGAGAACACAGAACAAAACAATAAACCAAAAACAGGTTTTAGTTACAAAGTTATATTGGTGGATAAAATATAAACACTGAAAAAGATGTTCACACTGGATGCATATTGGCCATGATTTACTGTAACAGCCCTGGGCTTGTACAGAAAAATATGCAGCTTCAGCACAATGGAGTTAGGAATTGTAGGAAAAATCACTCGTGTTTAGGAGAGCATAGAATTCCACAGTATCACATGCCTATAGGCCAGAGTACAGTAACATTAAATGCAGTGGCATTGCGGTGTTGTTAGTATAAGCAAAGGGATTATCATATAAACAGGAAGCTGTTTATAACTAATAAAAGAAAAAAACCACTTAATAAGCTTTCTAAGTGTGAGGGGGAAAGAGACACTTTAATAAATGTTACTGCTAATGTGCAAAGAACGTGAGGTCAACAACTTCTCAATACGCAAAAAATAGAAGTCCTATATTATTAGGATGGTACAAAACCATGCTGCTATTGAGTATTAGCTTTAACATATTGTTTCCCAAATGGGCTTTCAGCATCTCTTTACGGTTTATTTTAGCTGCTAATAATTAAGGAACATTTCCTGCTTGGCTAATTTTTTTAAAAAAAATTATCTTCTCTAAAGGAATGTAAAATATGATTTATTTAAAAGATGTGTCATTCCTGTTATTATTCTAAGCATTATTTTAATAGTGAAACATGACATTAATTAAGTTCCAAAGTTGCAAAGATCATACTCAGCTTTATTTTAAATAAAATCTCAATGGGACGTACTCCTAGGTTAGTATACACATGACCATGGTCTAAATCCTAATAATACACTTTATTCAGTTAAGAAATACTGTGTAATTACTTTTATAATATCATGAAAAAAATGACAAATAAATGCATATCGGTTGGATTAACCCTTGAATTAAACACAAATCTGCAATAAATAAATGTTCCTCTGTATGTTAAAGCTAATAAGAAAACTGAAATATTCAGTTCCTTATGAAAAATGTAGAGGCCTTCATAGGTAGGGACCTTTATAAGATTAGCAACTTATAAAATTGTGTACATTTAATTACAAAAACAGAAAGGTTTGAACCTTTTTATAGTTCTATTGATGCCCTATTTAAATGCTTTCCAGCATAGTACACTGACACTAAAAAAAGCTTAGGATCTTTTAAAGAAGCGAAATACTCCTAAAACCTAAAATGATTATATTAAGCTCAAGGCTTCTCTCATTAACAAGTCAATTGGAAAATGCACATTGCTACATTTCATACAAGATTTAAAGACACAAAAAGCATACAGAGAAGAGGGATGTTTTCACAAAAAGTAAGCATGTACTTGAAGACTAGGAACTGTAACAATAAAAATGAAGAGGCTAGAACAGATTTTACATGGCTGAAAAGAGTGATCTGAAGGCCTTGGGACATGCACTTGGGAATACATGCTATCTTTTGTAATAATTTTTGTTTTATTTTTTAAACTGGTAGGATTATAGAATCTTAAATATGGAGATAGATTTATATTGCAACATAATGTATTCATGCTTCAAAATGTAAAAATTATGGTAATATGCAAGGTAGGTTTAAAGACATTTAAATGCTTGAATAAAATTAACAACATTCATTGTAAAGATATGCTTTTTTCCCCTATCATTTCATTAAAAAGCAAGCACAACCCATAATGAAACAGTGGTTAAAACTGAATGACCTACTGCAAAGTGATGGCTTAATTGTTCCTGTGTCTACTTAAGAAATATTTTTGAAAGTGCTAAACAGAAAATCCTTCCTCCCCACCGACACTCACACATACACACATCAAGAATACATTTTACACATTTTGCAAATAGCAAGCAGTATTGCTAATTTACACCTACAGCATATTGTTAATGATAATAGCATTTTGAAAGGAGCAATTATTTTGCTTAACATTCTTTGAGTATTTCGTATCTGAATGAAATCTGTACTTGCTGCTACCTAATCATGCTATTTAAAATACTTGTAAAGATATCCACGTTAGCATGCATGTTTCAATGCAGTAATGCAGTCCTATTATTTTAGCATAATAAATTTAAATATATTAACCAAAGCAACAGATGACCAATGATGGATTCATTAGTGTGTCAAGCATCTTTATACATCAAGATCTGTTTATGTAATTGCTCACTGAAAAGCAGACAACAAACAGAAACACAGAGAGAGACACACATACACAAACACTGCTGTTACCACTGTTCCAGTGCTGAAGGGGAAAGGCTCTATTATTACTTACCTAGCATTATCCAACGTTTGTGCAAAAAGATCATTTTGTAAAATATTTGGAGATGAGAAAACCCCATGAAAATGTGATAACACCGAATTGCAGACCTGTCGCAATGTCTCAAATTGCATTTTTTTTTCCTTCTTCCCTGCTATTCCTTCTCACCACCTGTGCAAAAAGTCATCTATTTTGCAGTCACCATCAAATGCAGATACAGCAATCAAGTTCCATATTTCTCCTGATCACGATAAAAATTGTAGCTAAATGTGCAGGGATGGAGAAATAGTTGTAATGTCATTCTTCTAATTCAGTGGTAAAAAAACGTAAGACCCACACTGATTTCTCATCACTAAAGCAGGAATTCCAAACAGCAGCAATCTTTCTGGGCATTCCCAGCTGAAGTGCGAAGCTGAGCTGCATTCATGTAGCCTCCTCATATTTCTCGATGCCTCTTAAAAACACACACGGAATAAATGCTGCCCTCAGGAGTTTCAGCACATCTGGCTGCCAGCAATAAAATCTCAGAAGTAATAAAAGACGAGGATGAGCATCCGCACAGTTACTACTGCCTAAGAGGAGGAGGAGGAGGGAACATCCTCTGCAGCTTCTCCTCCACCCTTCCTCCTCTGAAAAAAATGACTAGCACCAATGACAGAATACATAGGTCCTTTTTTTGTTTTAGAACTTGATGGCAGCAGCACAAGCTGAAGGACCCTTCTAAAAATAGTAAGAGATCTCTAAAGGATCCTATGGAGTGAGGAGACGATGGGAATAAATTCATTGCCTCCATTTCTTTGAAAAGCTGCATCATTATCTGCATGTGATAAGGCTTATTCTGTGATAAAGGCAATTCTGTCCTTTGCCAGTTTAATTTGGTTTCCATGTACAGCTAAAGAACATTACAGCCGGTGCTGGATTATGTTGCATTAGTGACTGCACACCTTGTGCTCAAATTTGCAAAAATCCCCCATAGCAATTTGCCTGAGTGATCCAAAAGCAGAAAACCTGCAGCAGCCTTTTCAAATTTGCTGCATTCTATTCAGTAATGGAAGAAGGAAATTAAACCAAGAAAAGAGTCTCGACATATTCAAAAGCATATGACTGAAAGTTAGCACCCATTGAGCCGACCAACAAAACAGTGGCTGGGTAGGAAAGGTGGGGGGGAACACCCTGAAATACAACTAAACTGTATAACAGACAATTCCACCTGAATAGATAAACATCATGCCACCGTTATCCTATTGAATCAAATTACAGTGCAAGAATACAAGATTGCATATACTATCACCACTAAAGGGAAGAATACCAGTTAGCACATTATACTTTGAAATATTTAATATATACCAACTACTTATAATCAAAAACTCCATTGAAGTCTGTGCACTGAAAATGATTTGAAGAGCTAAGGAAAATGTAGTGAGGAAACTACTGTGACCATTGGAAAGTTTTATATTTGGTATCTGAAGGTAAGTATTCTTCTTGTTCTTAGATTGACCTGCATGTAATAGATTTAGAGAGGTATTCCAATGCAGCATAGAATTTAATAAATTTATTTACAATTTTAATCATATAATGCTACATATATAGATCTACTCAGAATAAGTTCCGTTAAATTCACTGGGATTCATTATTGTGTAGCAATGTAATGATAGAAGGAACCACTAACTAGATTTAGTGTTCTGTACACCACTTTGCTGCCGCCTAGTGTTCATTTGGGCAATATACCTAATTTAGATTAACTTTAAATACTAATTGTATTTAAGACTGTACGTTCTGTTTTTTGCTCTCATACTGAAGAATAGCTAACGAGTAACTCAAGAATAAGAAAGGATGGGCCTATTTGTTTTACTTCCTATAACTTTTTTTTTCACTTTCCAAGTATATGTACCATTTTGCATGATTTTCTGACTTAAGTCCAAATATTTATATGCATATGAAGATTTTGCAACATATGCAATAAATTTTCCATAATGCATGCTTTTTGCATACTATTATTTTCCATGATATATATCAATTGCAGTTTTATACTCTATATAGAGAATTATTACAATGGATAACCAAAGCAATCACATTAACACTTTTGTCCATAAATTTTACACGTAAACAATTTCGCCAGTCCTATCAAATGAATGTCACCAGATTCTGAAAGAAGGCTTCTAGTAAAAAAAAAAATTGGGCAGCAATAACGTGAAGAACCTAATCTGAGATTCTGGAAAATAGTAGCCCGGATAGGCAAATTATTTAATATAAAGTTATGCACTTGCTGAAACTACTCCTATTCAGTGATTGAAAGTCAGAACATCGTTGGAGTTGGTATCAAGGGCTCGCCTGCTTGAGAAGTTGCTAAAAGGTGAAGGGCATAGAAAAGGCCAACCCAAACAAAATCTGCTGAGTCAGCTCCACAGGCTGTGGGATTTCTGAAGTAAACTACCCAGGATCACGGTGCTTTCCAATAATATATTATTATAGGAAAATGAGCTGAATGGTGACTCAACTTCTGCTCCTATTTAGAAGTATGCCTGCCTGCTGCAGCACTTCCAAATAGGAATACAGCCAACAGTCGGTATTTTTATCTGCAATATTTATTTACTCCAGAACACGAAGCCCAGTGTCAGGCATCATATCAGGAGTATTCTAACAAAGGGAAGAAGCATTGCAGAAGTGCCATCATGAATTCTGAGCAAGGCAAAAGTAATTAATAGGGGGACAGCAGCATGATGGCAGCAGACCAGGAAGAAAACGGAGGAATGGAGTATCAGAAAGCACCGACAGGATTATGATAAGGCTAAGAGGCCTGGCACTCAAGGGGAGTTGAAATCTGAGCCAAAATTAGTACATTATAGGAGAGGAGAGGTTAATTGGCATGGTTTTGCTTCAGCATATCAAAGAAGCAAGTTTTCTGTGACTGGGTTTACCTAATATAGAGCAGGGTTTTTTTTCTTCTTTTTAAAGAATAAAGTTGTGTTTCTACAGCATCCTGGGGAGAGAATTTTTTACTTCCTTGGCTTTCTATTTACAGTGGTCCAATGAAAATCTATTCTCTTTGAACTTAAAGGGAAGGAATAACCTTTTTGCTGCGGATTTTGGCTGGCGCAGGAATTCTAGGAGTTGAAATCCATAAGTCATAAAAGGGTCATAGTTCCCCACCCATGATCTAAGGGATTCCATAGCAGCTGCATATACTAAAGTATCACCAAATGGAACTACATAAGAATCAATATGATGCTAAAGTATTTACATAAACATTCCTAAATTCTTATATTAGCAAGGTAGCATAGTGGCTAGAATTTCAGAGACACATCTACCAGCCTCAGCTATAATATTTCAAAGAAATTATTGCAGGTCCCAAATCATTGCTTCCTAGAATGAAAACAATGATGATGATAGATGCTATCTTTGGAAGACAAAAATCTATATAGGAATGTGTTTTGTGTACACTTCAAAATTATTCAAAAAAGAATCACTTCAAATCTTCTGTGACCACAACACTTCTCTGATATTCATAAAAACACCCTGACTTCTTGACAGAATTTTACACACAGAGAGTTGTGCTTGCAGAATAATGTTCAAACACTTCCTCCAAATCATTTTTGAAATGAGTATAGCCACAGTGAGTTTTATCTAAAAAATTATCAGATATTGGGTTCATCCACACATCCTGCTTGTGCCAGTACAAAGACAGGCCACTAAGCATTTCCTGAGAATAGGAATACACAGCACACAAAGTGTTCCATTATCTTAGCCCAGGGGTCTGCAAACTTGGCTCTTTTAAGACTTGTGGACTTCAACTCCCAGAGTTCCTCAGCCAGCTTTGCTCCTTTGCTCCCGGGAACTCTGGGAGCTGAAGTCCACAAGTCTTAAAAGAGCCAAGTTTGCAGACCCCTGTCCTAGCCCATCACAAAGGTATACTTTCCCCACCTTTTCTTGCTTTGAGTCAAAAGAAGTCTTTCCCAGCTTCTGCCAAAACAAATAGTGTTACATGGTTAACCTGCTATGCTTTATTTCAGGGGTGTCAAACTCAAGGCCTGCAGGCCGGATCCAGCCTGAAGGGTGATTAGATGTGGCCTGCGTGACTGCCTGGGAAACAGCAAAGGATCAGCCTGTGGTGCCTCCGCCAGCAAAAACAGAGCTCAGGAGGGCACAATGCGGGTCTCTTGGCTCTATTTTCTCCGGCAGAGGGCTGTAGTAGGCCGTCGTGGCCGAAAGCTAAGCCTCGACAAGTGATGTTTAGCTGGCCACGCCCACCCTGGCCCCCTGAAGTCAAACACAACCGATGCGGCCCTCAATGAAATCGAGCTGTCTCTCAAAAAAGGGGGAAGGATATGACATTTTCTGTTTACAACAATTCAGCTTCAGTTCCATGAAGGTTCCACACCCATTTGAACTATTCAGGAGACCCTGAGGGCACAGCTAAACCTCCAAGTGGTCTCAACGACTCTCAGAAAGAGTGCTAACAACCAGATGGCTGCAAGGAGTATAAATCTTTCCATTCACCACCATTTATTTATTCTGGGGCACGTGTATTTGCCTTCATTCGTGACTTCTTACATCTGCCAATAACCAATGACTACAGCAGCCTAATACATTCAATTTTCCTATAAGCATCTAAAACCTTTTAGCATCTTATTGTGACAGGATTAGCAATCAATACTATTCACTGGTAACATTAAGTTCTATGCTCATTTTCCTTACTGCCTTGGCTTATGAAACAGAAATCAATGGATAATCTATTTACACTGTGTGAAGCTACTTATTGTTGTAGCCAAAATCTGGCTCACTTAGAGCAACAACATCACATTGAAGATACAACATAAATTTATTAACATGCATACTATATAATGTACACTGAACTTGTAGCAAAGCATTGGCTGTTTGCTGAGCAGTCTTGAATAAAAACAAGACCAAGCTTTTATATCTTTGGCCTATTACATTTCAAAGAAAAGAAAAAGTAAAGGCAGATATAGTATAAATTACAGCATGATATTAGGATGTTTTTGATAAATCCATCTGGGTGACCTTCGCATTTTTTTCTCCCTTTCTATTAGATCAGCATGTCAGCTGTATCATTTTTGAGATATGGCCAGTAAATCTATTTGAATTGGATTCACCACCATCTATGATATGTGTCTCTGTGCTGGTGAACTATTTAAAGTGCCGTTATAAAAAAAAAATTCACTTATTTTGGTTTACTGGGCCACTGATCCCTATTCAATTCCTTCCTCTGTCGCCATTCAGGGTGAATTCACCTTGCTGTGAATGTTTTCTTATAATGGCACCTTAAATAGTTTACATGTATGGGGAGGTACCTCATAAGTGGTGGTGAATCCAATTCACATGTGCATGGCAGGTATCTTTTACCACCATAATACTGAGAGCTGCTGGCAATATATCACATTATTTTCACGTGTGAATGGTAAGGGATTCTTCCCTCCAGCTATCATGCTTAATGATATTAATATATAGCTCTTGATATTATATTTTGTGGGCCTTTTTGTGTAGAGTATCCTTATTTTTATTATGATTTCATAATTGATTGTGTTAAGTTGCAATACTATTGAATTTTTTATTCCATATTTATAGGAGCTGCTTTGTACTGCTACTGTATTAGTTCCAAATGAGATATTGAATCAATAGACTTCAAAATTGTAAACAGGTACTTTAGGGAATAAACAACTAGAGACAAAAAGGCCATCAAAGGCATTTCATCTGGGATAATTTTATCATAAAGACATAAAGAAAAAGATACCTACCAGCAATGGAAGGATATTGTTAATATTGTTAATAATAGCACAAGCATCATAGCATGAAAATGATACAATGCAGCCCACAATTCAGCTGAAATGAGGATTTCTCACTAATTTTGGATGGATTGATTGATTGCCATGAAGAAAAACAAGAAGTTCAGGGAAAATATAAAAAATGAACAAGATGAAATGAACATTATCATGTGTTGTAAGGCCTACGTGTACATTTTAATAAAATATTTAATTATTTTATTAAAGTTACCCCAAATTTTCTAATATGCTCTGCAAAATATCTCACTTTAGCTATAATGCCACCGTAGCATTTGCCTGAAAATAGGAAAGTGAGAGATTGTATACCCAAAATAATGAAAACTACAATATTCTCATTTATTATGCATCAAAACATACCGTCAAGGATGTAGAAAGGACAATTCTTTATTTAGATTAGGTGAATCCACTTTTATACCCTTTTATACCCCATAGTGAACATACAAATAAAATGCATCACCAATAAATCATTTTGAATGTTTCCCTGTCACTACAAAAGTTACTAATCACTGCTAAAGCTACTGATAGACATCTAACTTCTCTCTACTGTTAAACTAGAACCGAATATTTAAGTAATGTTTTTAAGTACACTTTGAGACTCAGCTGTTGTATTTTTAGGATGCACAGAAAACCGCAGTGATAGTCAGATTGCACTTCAGAAGATAAATCAGATACTTAGTACAGGATTGGCAACAATAGAATCAATTCATTTTATTGATTTTATTCATTTATACATCGCCTTTCAAAATAAAATATTTCAAAAATAGCCCATAATATGAGTAATAAAGCCACAATAAAACAATAGACTACTGCAATGCGGTCTACATGGGGCTGTAAGAAGCTGCAACTGGTCCTGAATGTGGTAATGTAGACAATTAGATGCACAGCTCATCTCAGGCTCATGTAACACATTTCCTGTGTGAGCTGCACTTTTTACCAGTAGCCTCCTGGATACAATTCAAGGTACTGGTTATTACCTATAATGCCCTTCATAGGTGCCTGTTTATCTAAAAAACCAACTGTCTTATCTGGCTTCTGTCCAGCTTGTATGATCAAGCAGAGTTGGCAGGCTCCAAATCCCATCTATTAAAAGTGTCACGTAATGAGATGTAGGAGCACTATTCCCACCAAGACATGCATGGGCTCACCTTGGCTATGTTCAGAAGAACTCTGAAAACCTTGCTCTTTCCCCAGATCTTAAGTTAGAGGATGGCGGATCTCACATGTCTGACTGCCTTTTGATGGTTGCTTTTCTTATGGTATTCGTATGGTTTGTAGTTTTCATTGAATTTATTATTTTAAAAGGTTTACATCATTGCCCATATGTATGTTTATGTTTTAATTTATATTTCACCATTATTGTAATTTATTTTTATTTATTTATTACACGCCACATATTGCTACCCAAAGCAACTCTGGGTGGCTAACAATGCACTAAAATAGAAAACATAAAAACAATTATGAATATAACAATTAAAATTACAATAATTAAATATAGGCAGCCCTATGAGGTGGGTTGGGCTAAGAGAGAGTGACTGGTCCAAAATCAGCCAGCCACCTTCCATGCCTAAGGTAGGACTAGAACTCATGGTCTCCCAGTTTCTAGCCTGGAAACCTAACAAACCCATCCTACCTCAGTACTTATGGGAAGAGACAATTCTTCAAGGCCTTCTGAAAGACAAGGAAGGTGAGATCCTACTGGATCTTGGAAGGAAGGAAGGGTTTTCCACAGGGCAGGGACAGCAGTGGAGAAGACATGCATCCTAAGTCCCACCAGATGACAACATTTAAGGAAGGAACCTGGAATGTGCCCTCTATATCTGACCTATTGGAATGGGCAGATACCCTCAGGGGAGTCAGTTCCATAAATGACCTGATCCCGTTCCTACATGGCTTACAGGCTTTATAGCACTTTGAATTGAATCTGGAAATAAAGACTGAAGACTGAACAGCTCCCACAGCAATGGTGTAATATGGGTAAATCATGAAATGCCCAGAACCGTGCTGCCACATTCTAGATCTGTTATAATTTCTGCATGGTCTTCAAGGGAAGTCCTATGTAGAGTAGATTACAGCAATCAACCAGGAAACAGCCATGTATGAATGACCATGAGGAAGGCGTCTCGGTCCAGGAATGGGTGCAATTCATGCACAAGATGGATCTGTACAAACAAGCTCCCTTAGCCAGGACTGCTATTTGTTCTGCGAGCAGAAACCATAAGTCAAGGAGGACCCCAAGGTTGCACACCAGCTATGCTATCTGAACAAGAATGACATATCAGTAGACCCAGGAGAATCAAAACCCCACAGCTGGTTTCTCCCTATTCTCTTCTAGTCTTCGGCATTAAGCCAACATATTACTTGGCTGGCCAATGTGGAAATATATAACTTGAAATCATCAGCATATTGATAATGCCATCCTCACACTACCAGATGAGCATTTTGAGAGGTCTCATGTAGACATTAAAGAGCAAGAGACTTGAGTAACCAGCTCAAATTCCTCCCAGATAACCAAGCTCAGACATGGCGCAGTCACTTTCAAAGTACCTGCTCATCCAACATCTAATTCCAAGACAAACTGAATGACGTTATCTAATAGATGCTGAAAATATTCCTCATAGCTACTATGCAAAGGCTCCTCCAATCTCTCCTTACCCAAAAGGGAGCTGAACGTTCTGAATAGGGCCATTGGCCAGCTAACTGCAGCACAAAGAAAGTAGATCAGTAAACTCACTTTGCTGCTCTAATCATCATAAGATAAGTCTTAATAAAGACTTTTACCTGTGACTGATCAGTTTCACTCCTCATCTTTCACCAGCAGGGCTTTAGGGATCTCTTGTGTTTATTATCTCCTGCAGTTCCTCAGATAACCGAGGAACCATGCAAGATCCACAAGTGCAGAATCCACACTCTTGGTCCCTTAGCCACTTGGGATGAATTTATTGAAAAAGCCTGTCTTCCCTTCAGAGGGTGAGGTATGACATAGCCAGGGGACACTATGTCACTGCTCCAAGACAAAGACCAGATCAAGTGCATGACTTCAGTTCTGGATTGGATTCTCAGTAAGTTGGATCAGGTCCATGGTTGCCATGGTAGCTGTGAACTCCAGGCTGAAGACAGGCTGAAGTTGCCCAGAATCTAGGAAATTTCACCATCTATCACACAGAAGCTAGGTATTTGCGCAGGATGCTTCTATATTGGAGGGACAGAGGTAAGTATGCAGCAGTTCCAACTAATCCATATGGCCTAACCTCACAAATAGAATCTCATATCTGACCACCTCTCTATCCATGCCCAGATGGTGCCACACTTGAAACCCAGGAGACAACATGCCAGGGAGGATAATCCCGTGCCCAACCAGGTTTCAATCATGCAAGCCAGAACAGCCCTCTAATCCATAACCTAATCATCGATGAGGAAAGGCTTTCTGCTAGCCAACCTGGCATTAAATAGCAACAAGCAAGCAGACATTGAAGTTCTGTTGACCAGCCTTGCGGCTGAAGACAGGATGCCGGAATATGTCATACTTCCCTGTGCTGTTCATTAATGCAATGCCCTTCCCCTGCCCTCTCCTCATTCACATCATGTCCTTCCCCTTGCCATTTCCTCCCATTCCCATCCTGCAGAAACCCAACATGCCCAACACAAACAACAGGAGGTAGAATAGCCCCCACCCAAGTTAATGGTACTTCTGACACCACTCAGTGGCTAACCTGAGCAATCTCCCTTATCAAACTCTCTCTATCCTCTCCCTAGCCGCCCCACTCTCATCTGAGTCACTAAAGAAGCCTCACACCCCATAAGCCTGGCAGGCTGAATTCGATCTTCTTCTCCATTTCTTACCCAAAGGCAGAAGATTCAGCCCCCACTCCAAACTAACAATTTAAAAAATTATATATGCTTGCAAATGCAAGTCTTTCCCTACAGGCTACCAGCCACCATAATTGAAATCATGCCAATCCATCTAAATCCTGAGTCCCAGAGAAAGAGAAGAAATCGCCAAGATGAGTGCTGGCTATTTGGCCAGCCAAACAGCAGGTGCAGGACCCAGGTCAGCTCTTCCACAAGACCACCACCTATTCCAAGTCCCACTGCTGCTGTCTGTCTTGGTATCCATCGTCTTTCAAGCAAGGATTCTTACTCCCAGGAAGCTGTAGCCACAGACACCTCACCACAGTCGCCTGGCCCAGCCGAGCATCCTCCTGTTCTCAGCACAAGCCAGGAAGTGGAGAATGAAAAACAAGGCTGCTGTTAACCTGACTTTCTCCTCTGTGCATCACTGTGCCTTCAGGAGCCTGTCAAATGCCACCAGTCAGCTGCACTGAAAGTAGCTGATCCTATCCCCACGAGGCTCTGCTGACAGACAGCCATACCCTTCCACACTTTTGAAGCTGAGAAGCTGTAACTTGCTGCCCCTCCACCAGCCCACTGCTGTCCAGCCAGATTTAGACAGGATTTTCTCAGCTGCTGCCTCTTTTGCTTTTCACATCTCCCTTGGTAACCCTTTGCTCCCCAGTATTGCTGGCAATGTATTGCACAGCGGAAGAAATCACCAAACCTCATACACCCACAGCAACATACAAAAACCCTCAAAAATTGTTATCCTGTCCATCACCCATGGTACCCAGGGCCATAACGAGGAAAAAAATCCTGTATTATTGTTTTTACTGCTCAGAACTGTAGAACCTAGCAGTCTTATATATTTATAGAATAAAATAAGATAATTATAGTAAAGAACATACAAACCCCAGATGAAAAATGCAGATGTGATCTAACATTTGAATACTTGGCAATAACAATTGCCTTGTGCTTTGCTCACCACCGATTTTGGTCATTTTATAAATTAACACACAAGGTGAAAAGTGCCTGGGAGCCTATGCTTCAAAGCAGAAGTGTGGCAGCACATGCAATGCCTATAAATTGACTATATTCAAATGATGTGCTTGTGCCACAAGCAAAGCATATGGCATGAACAGCTAACCTCAGTCAGCTGTGGGACTAGGAAGGGGTTAAAAGAACTCCACATGGATTTGAACTAAAGGGCCTTTCTGGTTAAACATGTCTTGCAAATACTGTAAGCCTGTCAAAAACTGTGGCAATTCCTCTGCCTAAGAAAAAAAAAATGTGGCTAAAAAGCGGAACAGCCTTGCTTTGCATTATAGAGCTCACTGCCAGCATTTTTGCAGAGTGATTATAGTTTCCTAATAATGATTGGCTTCAGGGGCTAGTGAACCCTCATCATTCTTTGTTAGGCTTCGTATGGGCATTCTTCCTGTAGCAATTTTAAAAATTGTCCTTGCCAATGCAGGTCAACAAGCAACGAACATCAAAAAAAAAAAAAGCCTCAGTGGAATCTCTCATATCTAAACACTTTACACACATGTTCCCAAATATAAACAAACAACATTCTAAACAAAGCAATTTGGGAACACCATTTCTATGTCCAGTATACATTAGGATGTAGGGATCGACTGTCCTATTTTCAAGTTCTTTCTTGTGTCCTAAATATCAGAGATGTGCATTTATGTGTTTTACTTCTGCTCCCTACATGTGTTTATGCCCCCACTAAGCTTGCTATGATAATAAACAGCTGGCTTCTTTGTTGTTGCTTTTCTCTCTCATTAAAGGCTTTCTTTGTCTTGCAATGGGCTTAAGAGTGGGTTTTTTTCCCCTTCTGGCAACTTATTTTCTTCCCTCTATCGGTAGGTTAGGGAAGGAGATAGAGGTGATGCTTGACCATTAACCAAGTGGATGTTATATAATGAGAGGAATAATCTTGCTGAAAGGGACAGGCATATAGAATAACTAAAAGGTGTTTTTTTTTTCTCCTCTGTTTTCTTTCCTTTGCACTCAGGTCTGATCTGCACGAGTACAGATTCTGTAGCATGGGTATAGACCACTCACCTCTTCTCAATAACAGGAACACACAACACCATTGTGTGCCTACCCCCAGTCCAACAGGAAAGACAATCTCTCCCTCATCCATGCTAAATGCTGAAAGTGGTGTTTTTATAATCTGTGCTGCCACAAGCAATGCTATGCAGTTCTACTGCACCTCATCTCATTGAAGGCATATATATCCACTTCAGTTCCCTACAATATGCCTCCTCCTCCTCCTCTTCTGCCTCTCCACCAATTAGCATACAAGAAGTGTTGAATATGATGAGAGGTCAATGGAGGAGAAATCATATAAAAGGTTAGTCAATGGAAGTAGCATCCTCAAAAGCCCACCCAATTAAAGGAAAATGCTTAAGGATTACAGAAATGGGAATACACTAATTGGGGGCTTTGGAAAGTGCAGTCCAGGCAGAACATAAGCCATCGTTATTACTGAAGTGAAGGAAGGGGTTAACATCTGGAAGTGTATTTCTTAATCCATCTTAACGCCAATCAGTTTACATACTGCAGTCTAGCAGCTTAATGTTATGAGAATGAAATGGAGACTCTATGTTTCCTATATCAGGGCTCTCCATCCTTGGCAACTTTAAGGCTTGTGGACTTCAACTCCCAGAATTCCTCAGCCAGCACTGGCTGAGGAATTCTGGAAGTTGAAGTCCACAAGTCTTAAAGTTGCCAAGGTTGGAAACCCCTGTCCTATATAATTATTGTCTTAATAAATATGTTTTCAGACAAAGCAATCAATATAAAGATATGATTTGGTTAAATGCACTATAAACTGGTGCTATGGAACATATCCATATCTTTAAAAGGCACAATAGCAATAACTTAGACTCATACTGCTTCATAGTGCTTTACAGCCCTCGCTAAGCAGTTTACAGCATCAACATATTGCCCCCAACAATCTGGGTCCTCATTTGACTGAGCTCAGAAGTATGGAAGGCTGAGTTAATTTTGAGCCATTTAGAATAGTGATGGAGAACAAAGAAAACTGCTGAAGTCAGCCCTGGCTGATTTTTTATTTTTTATTTTTTTGGTCCTGAATCTGGCTTTGAGAAGTCACAAATCGCATTGGTACCAACAACATTTGAAAAGTAGCCAAACATCAAACGTGACTGGAAAAGTGTGTTGCAAGGCAGAGTTAAAAGTGAAAGCCACAGCAGCTAAGTCTTACCAGGGTTCGGCTAGCATCTCCCTCACCCAAACCCTCACAGCCTCCAGGCATTGGTACAGGACTTCAGCAGGATTGCTCTTTGTTCCTCTTTAATTATATTGTTGTACATCTTGATACACCATGTTGCTTCAATGCATGACATGATTAGAATATATTAACATTCTATTATTTAGATAGCTTAAAGTATTGAAAATATAGATTCCGCAGCATTATGTGTTTGGCCCAGGGTCGAGTTGTACAACCGGGAATCATCAGCCTACTGATGCTGATGCACCCCATGCTGATGGGTGACCTAACCACTGGCTTCATGTAAATGTTAAACAGGAGTGGCACGAGACTAGAGCTCTGACACACTCTGTAAAGCAGAAGCCTCGGGCTTGAACTTCTCTACCCCCAATGAATACTGACTAGAACTAGAGCAGAAGAGGAGAACCAGCATAACATACTATCTCCCACTTCCAGTCTTCGAAGTCAGGCCACAAAGGCACTTTGAGGTCACTGAGAAATCAAGGAGAGTCCAGGCACCATCCAATCCCACCCAAGGTCATTGACAAGTGCAATCATAGGTATCTCAGTACCAAAATCAGGCTTGAATCCTGACTGAAAGTCATTTATATAGGCACCACTGCTAAAAGTCAATGCATTCCAGTGTTTTTCCTGTTTCTTCTCATTTTTTAAGAAACCTAGTTTCCACTATTATACTAAAACAAAAGTAAGCAATATTTTTGTATTGGATTACTTGTTTAATTTTGAGAGCAGATTAAAGAGCAGAAACAAAATGACTGTTCTATAAAGAGCAGCTGGATTAAATATAGCCAGTCACAAAATGTTTTATTTCAGAAGAACTACCTATATTTTCTTGATGCAAAATAACTCTGAAATTTAAATAGGTTTCATGAGGAGTGGGAGAACTGCACCGTTATTAATTTTCTTGACCCCCTTAACGGACATACAGATACTGGTAGACAGACAGATAGATTTAAAAGTCGTGGAATATATTTGATCGGCTTGGGCTTTGAAAACATTGCTTTGGAATGGTTTCAGTTCTTTGTCTCAGTAGTATCAGATAAGTGGTTTTATAAAATTTGTCAAAGATATCCAGGAAATTTAATATGTTACGTGCATGAATCCACTAGTTGTCTGAAGCCCTAGAGTAAAATACCAGTTAATTACACTAAGTCTTGATTTCAGATGGTTCCATTAATTTTTGGAACAATTCATTTGTCCTTTACAGAATCCAGAGGGTCACTGCTGACAGACGACGGCATATATTAAATTGTAGGAAGAGCATGTAAAGCCACTTCTAATCTTGTCTTTGTATTTGTTAGGACAAACCTTAGAGTAGACCAAATATGACTTAAAACAAGAGTAAAGTAATATCAGACCATTTCAATTTCCCAGGATACTTCATGATAGACTTCAAAGTGGCTGTTTTGAAAAAATTGAATTTTAACAGCACCATCTAGTGATAAATTGCTGAATTCACATACATCAAAAAGGTTTTACACAAACTCAGATCTCAGTGAATACAATGGGTTTTTTTCTTTACACGTTTTAAATTTTTTACAACTGCTAATAGATAAGATATGTATAATCTGCATAACCAAACTATCAAGTGTTTACACAATGTATATTTCTGACTGTGGGAGGAAAGCCCCCTCAATAGATCTTTATACCGGATGGAAGGTTTAAATATGAAGTTATAAAAATATGAAGAGCTACTGACGGAACTAAACTTCACCTGTAACATTTCCATACAGCAATTTCATCACTACATTTTACATCAGCTTCAGTTTGTGAAGTCTATCAAGAGCACTTATACTGTGGCAACATAAAGTTACCAGATTATGAACTAGGGTGGTTAGGCTATCACTGCTGTGGAATGGGCTTACTTATACTGGCCAGTCAAAACTTGCCAGATACGCTCCAAAACACATATATTTCCAGTAATAACAATAGACTACATTTACTACTGTTGCACTCAACCTACTTGGTTTCCCCCTCACAATTTTTGGTGCCCCATATTCCTCCATTGCAGTGAGTGTGGCATGCAAGTAAGACCAAGGCATTAAACCTGCCTGGAAAATGGAGGGAGAGATGGCAGCAGGAATGGGGCTGCAGCCATAGGAAGGCAGAAAGAGGGAGGGAAGGGCTAGGGGAGACATGGGGCTGCCACAAAGAAGAAGGAGTCAAGCCATTCTCCAAAGCACCTGAGGGTAGAACAAGAAGCAATGGGTGGAAACTAATCAAGGAGAGAAGCAACCTAGAACTAAGGAGAAACTTCCTGACAGAACAATTAATCAATGGAACAACTTGCCTTCAGAAGTTGTGAATGCTCCAACACTGGAAATTTTTAAGATGATGTTGGATAACCATTTGTCTGAAGTAGTGTAGGGTTTCCTGCCTAAGCAGGGGGTTGGACTAGAAGACCTCCAAGGTCTCTTCCAACTCTGTTATTCCAATGAGTGGAAATGGCCAAGACTTCCCTGATTTGCTCCCATCATGCTTTTGAACAAACAGCATCAAGCCTTATATTAATTGTTGAGTTAAGATTTAATATTACTTAAATAAAATAAACATTCATAATTCATTATGTTTTATTATTATTGTATATTTATTTGCTGAAAAGGTGAATGTGGTCCATCATCAACTCTCAGTCATGGCCTCACTCCTACATGGAAAAAGGTTGCCAACCCCTGCTTTACAGCATCATACTGATATATAAAACAGACCTGCCAATTCCTAAAAAAAGTTAAATATATCCTTAAATTCTTGCTAATAGAATATGTTAACAAGATAGCAACTGTTTTTTTTAATAAACAAAGTCAGTTCCTTACCTGTCTGCTGTGTCACCCACCACCTTTCCTCCTGAACCGTTTATGGACTCTTGCCTTGTAATCCCTTGAGATCTACTTCGTTCCAAGGCTGACTGTTCTTGGAGTTTTGTTTTTTTGTCCTGAGGTGCTTTTTCATTCTGCAGTCCTCTAAAACCCTCTTTATCAGACTTCTGTGGGGTGTTAGTTCCGCTATTATAAAACCATGCGCCAGATTTTGTCAGAATTTCTTGTTGCTTTCGACATGAATTACACACCCACATTACCTACAAATAATTTGCAGAAAATATTGTTATCAGTTTTTTGAAAGTGATCTTGACAAATTCACACTAAAATGAGATGTAATAGATCAGGGGTCTCCAACCTTGGTCCCTTTAAGACTTGTGGACTTCAATTCCCAGAGTTCCTCAGCAAGATTTGCTGGCTGAGGGACTCTGGGAGTTGAAGTCCACAAGTCTTAAAGGGACCAAGGTTGGAGACCCCTGCAACAGATTATTATAGAACATTAAAAATAACATTAAATGACAATGTTTTAAATTAATACAATTTTAACCGTGTTTTTTTAAAGTTTAACTACTTGTTTAATCATATTTAACAAATAAAGTCTAAGGTCCATATAAGTTCATTTCTTAATACAAGAGCATAAAAAAACATCTTACGGAACTTAATCCATGATAAGAAATTGTCTTAAAATTATAATCTATACATCTTATAAGTATTTATTATTTCTAAAATCAGTAATTTTGACAATAATGCCATAATTAAAACAGATTCATTTTATTTAACTATCAAATCTTAAGTCACCTGAAGTTTTCCAGCTAAGCATTCTGTTTTCTGTAGTACCTTTAGAACCCAAGTTTCAAAAAAAAAATTGCCATTATTGCCCAGCAATTAACAGATATATTATCTTGGATTATACAAATGAAATCCTGAAATATTAATAATACATACATAATATTTTATTAATAACAGCATGATTTTATGCAAGAGACTGCTACATTAAATGCCCAAGCCCCAACCCTGAATTCTGAAACATATTATCAACAGGCTATTTTTATAGAAAACCATTAAGTGCCCATAACGGTGCCATTGTTTAATGATATACTATGTATTTTCTCCCAAACTAAAATAATAATAGAAAATGATGACATCGCCAAGTATTTTACTGGTAGTAAAATGTTGGTAGCACAATCAGAAATGGTAGAATAGTTTATCTCTGTTGATTCAGACCTTAACAACCAATGATTAACTTTAATCTCAAAAGTTAATCTCAACTTTTCCAGGAGTTTTAATTTGTTTTGTTTATTTTGTCAATCACATATAAGATAACAAGTAAAAGTATAAACATAATTTGGATACATGAAAAGAGTAAGTAAAAAAGGAATATTAGGACAGGGACGGTAGGCACGCGGGTGCACTTATGCACGCCCCTTACAGACCTCTTAGGAATGGGGTGAGGTCAACAGTAGACAGTTTAAGCTTAAAGTTTTGGCGGTTTGGGGAAGAAACTAGAGTCAGGTAGTTATATTACTGTGCCACTGTAATTTGAAATCAGAGAAATATGTTTGTTTACTCAGAAAGATGCTATTTTATCACTTGAAAAACTAACAAAATCACAACCAAGTTCAGAAGGATACAGTCAATTTAGTATCTCCATTTTCAACAAGAATGCCTAGCTTCTTCAATATGATAGTCAGTATTCTTGCCAGGCTAACACATCTGATTTTATAATATCAGTTCTTCTACTTTATATATATTTCCAATGGGTTCAGACTAAAATAATCCTCCTAGAATTATAGTTTTCCTATTTTGATGTGCGTAATGTGTTTTTTTAAAGATTGAAATTGTAGGTAACCTTCAGGGAAATACTTGAAAATACATAAAACTACAAAACAGCCAAAGAGAGGTGCTGTATTTAGTCTGTGTGGTATTATTTTTGAGGTCATTCCAGTTACCCTACCTCCAGGCATTGTGGCCTCCCATCAATTGCTTCATCTCATTTCTATACTAGAATAATAGTTACACAAGAATCTTATGATGATGGGAAGCATTTTGGATATTTTCTGTAAAAAAAAAGTCTATCTAAAATGTTCAGGGGAGGAGGCATCAAAAACCTTGGAAAAGTTTATTTTTTAAAAAAACCTTCAGATAGAAAGGAAAGAGGATATTGGAGAACAGGTTCCTTTAATTGCTAAATCAAGCGTGCCTCATAAACCATAACATGCCAAGACCTCTGAATAATCCTTTGGGGTGGATCATACGCAATAGAAGCAGCGGGTAGATAAAGTGGGAAGGAAGGCCAAGAGCTCTCTCATCAGGAAAAGAAAAATAGCCTCAGGCTTCATTCTCTGCAGATCAGCATCAATTTCAGCTGAGAGTAAAGTTGTGGGACCAAAATCAGTTATTACTGCTTGACAGGATCTATTTACCAAAAAAAAAAGAGCAAAAGAAAACAAAGAAAATAAACAAACAACTCTTTCAGCTGTTCTGTTCTCTACTGTATGTATCATATAAATTGCACAACTATTTTCTATATAAATTGATACTTCAGAAAATATTTTTAATTGTTCTAAAATGTCATTGCTCTGCTTGTTATTGGAGTCCCTCACAACTGCTTTAAAATAAAAAGGGTAGGGAAAGTATACAGAGCATAGTTTCTGAATTTTTTTCCAACTCTTTCCCAGTAATGATCATACTGTCAGGATTCCAGAAAAACTTATTCTGCATAAAAAAAACTCAGAAGCCATTGTCTTTCAGAGTTCTTTACTAGCATGAGGAAACTGGCACACGATGAGTGAAATTCCAAAACTGAACTTCCGGATTCATTTCCCAGTTATACAAACCCCAAGAGTCCCACCCCCCTGACCCCTTTGCTGGTCACATGGTCCCACGTTTTCCCAGTTCATTCGAATATCTTCTCGCCACTCTTCCTGCAGATGTGAACACCATCCGACCTTGACTGCTTGAAGAATGTTACCATAGCCCTCAACCCCACTTCTTCCCCTCAGGGGAAAAATGTGGCAGAGTCTGGAACCCTAAAGTCTAGTATGGTTTCCAGGCCTGACACATACAATCATCTGTATTTTTCTCTGTATAACAATGTTGTGCCTCTGTATAGCTGTGCATTTCTATACACAGAGAAACACAGGATACCACTCTGTGTCAAATCACCAGGAGCGGAATTAAGATGTAAAGGAGCCTACAATGGAACAGTCAACAACATTCCAAGGCATTGTTCAATAGTTTCTCATATCTAAATATATTGGGGAGGGGATTTTCTTGATTTTATTTCCTTCACAGATCACAGCTGTGATCCAGCTTATTTTTGAATTCGGTCTTTCTTCTGCCACTTCCAATATCAAGCTTGGTCCTCTATAGTTCCCAAAACATTATTTTGTAGACAGGCAGGCAAAGAAAGTTCCAAGCCCGCTTATACAATTTCTTTCCAAAATTCTGTTGGATTGGAAACTGTATAGGTAGCCCTTGGTTAACAATTGACAATTGAATTTCCTTCACTAAATGACATGGTCCAGAGGTGGGTTTCGGCAGGTTCTGACCAGTTTTGGAGAACCAGTAGTGGAAATTTTGAGTACTTCGGAGAACCGGTAGTAAAAATTCTGATTGGCCCTGCCCCCATCTATTCCCTGCTTCCTGAGTCCCAGCTGATCGGGAGGGAATGGGGATTTTGCAGTAACCTTCCCTTAGATTGGGGAGGGAATGGAAATTTTATAGTATCCTTCCCCTGCAACGCCCACCAAGCCACGCCCACCAAGCCACACCCACAGAACCGGTAGTAAAAAAAATCGAAACCCACCACTGACATGGTCATAAATGTGACCCCATCACTTACTAATAGTGGTTCCAGGACTTCCCAGTGGCTCATTAAGCAAATTTCACATCATCATTAAGGAAGGACATCACATAGTCACCATTTGGGTTCTCCTGCCGGTTTCCCCACTGATTTTGTGTCAGCCTTCCCAAGTAAACCAGACAGAAAACATGACCAGATGAGTTATTCTAATTTATTGTAAGACTTCATAAACAGAACCTTCCAAGTCTGAAAGTACAAATCTCCCACTGTCATTTTAACAGCCTAACCAAACTTAGAAAGGGCAGATCCTTTGTAAGTTTCTTTATTTCATCATTAAGTCACTGGGGGCTCCTCCTTTTCTTATCATTCTCTATAAATATGTCTTCCCCTTGCCCCTCAAGATCACTCCCATATACCAGTGTCCTTTGCTTATAAGAAACCAGAATATCGCAAATAGCGACCACACGATTGTGAGATGCTGCAACCTCATGGGTGCCAAAAGCCCAGATCACAATGACATGACCACGAGGATGCTGGAACTTTGAGGATTGGTTGTATCATAATTCAGTGCTCACCCACATTGCATGTAATGGTGTGGTCCAGCTTGCTCTGCTTGCAGCTCTTCAAGTAGCAGTTCATCTGGCAAATGTAGAACTGGCTACTTACTCACTGTCTATTTTCTCTCAGAGAGCTGGCCATGAAAGCACGCAAATATCTGCTGAAATTCTAACAAGAATCAGAGATCCAACAAATTCTTTTCCTCTTTTGCTGACACTTTCATTTGTCAGAAGGTAGAAGAAGATCTGATATTCCCAACCTAATCCCTACCCAACGAGACGAATTGGTTGAAGAAGTGAAACAAGAACAATCTATTGCATCGTTGCCTTTTATTCATTTACATTGTTTTAACTAAATGTATTACTATGTAAATTAATAAAAATAATTTGCTCATTAAACAAAACAATATAAATAAATATGGCTTTAAAAGATCTTTATACAGCATCCCACTTTTAAAATCATTACATCATATGTCTGACAAATTTGTGGGAAATAGGATGAATTAATTACATTAATAATGATAATTAACATTAAGAATAATTATGCAATAACTATAATTATATATTATATATATTATAATATATAATATTAATATATAATATTATAAAGTCTTTTTGTAGACTTTAGTTCAGCATTCAATACCATCATTCCAGACATTCTCCTAACTAAGCTAAACCAGCTACAGGTACCGGAACAGACTTGTAAGTGGATCACCAGCTTCCTAAGAAACAGGAAGCAGTAGGTGAAGCTAAGCAAGATCACATCAAATACCTGTACAATTAGCACAGGGGCCCCCCAAGGCTGTGTGCTCTCCCCACTTCTCTCTGTATACCAATGACTGCATCTCCAATGATCCATCTGTTAAGCTACTGAAGTTCGCAGATGACACAACAGTGATTGGTCTCATTCGAGACAATGACGAATCCGCATATAGACGAGAGGTCGAACGACTAGCCTTGTGGTGCAACCAAAACAATCTGGAACTGAACACACTCAAAACCGTAGAAATGGTGGTAGACTTTAGGAAAAACCCTTCCATACTTCCACCTCTCACAATACTTGACAACACAGTATCAACAGTAGAAACCTTCAAATTTCTGGGTTCTATCATATCGCAAGATCTCAAATGGACAGCTAACATCAAAACATCATTAAAAAGGACAACAAAGAATGTTCTTTCTGCGCCAACTCAGTAAGCTCAAACTGCCCAAGGAGCTGCTGATCCAATTCTACAGAGGAATTATTGAGTCTGTCATTTGCACCTCTATAACTGTCTGGTTCGGTTCTGCAACCCAACAAGAAAAACACAGACTTCAGAGGATAATTAGAACTGCAGAAAAAATAATTGCTACCAACCTGCCTTCCATTGAGGACCTGTATACTGCACGAATCAAGAAGAGGGCCGTGAAAATATTTGCAGATCCCTCGCATCCTGGACATAAACTGTTTCAACTCCTACCCTCAAAACGACGCTATAGAGCACTGCACACCAGAACAACTAGACACAAGAACAGTTTTTTCCCGAAGGCCATCACTCTGCTAAACAAATAATTCCCTCAACACTGTCAGACTATTTACTGAATCTGCACTACTATTAATTGTTTCATAGTTCCCATCACCAATCTCTTTCCACTTATGACTGTATGACTATAACTTGTTGCTGGCAATCCTTATGATTTATATTGATATATTGATCATCAATTGTGCTGTAAATGTTGTACCTTGATGAACGTATCTTTTCTTTTATGTACACTGAGAGCATATGCACCAAGACAAATTCCTTGTGTGTCCAATCACACTTGGCCAATAAAAAAATTCTATTCTATTCTATTCTATTCTATTCTATTCTATTATATAATATATATAATATATAATATTATATTATTATAGAGCTTAAGACACATCTATTTATTTGCGCAGGACTGGACTAGATTTTTAAATTTTAATTGTTTAAATTTTAGATTTGGTTTTAAATTGGGTTTTATTATTTATATGTCTATTTTAAATATTTGGCCTATTTAATATTTTTTTTAGATTAATGTTTTACTTTGTATATTTATGTTGTTTTTATATGGCTGTACACCGCCCTGAGTCCCTAGGGAGATAGGGCGGTATAAAAATATGAATAAATAAATAAATAAATAATAATAATTATATGCTGGATAAATTATTCACAATTTTCTCAATTACAACATTTTAGAATGTTTCAATGTTTTTCCATTATATATATACCACTTAGAAGTGAATTATATTATAATTTGCATTCAAATAACAAATAAAATATTGTACATGTCTTAATTTTAAAAAGTGGAAGATGGATTATTTTGAAAAATAACAACTTTTTTTTTCTCTATTCAATCATGTTTGATTCTTACGGACTACCTAGACAATTCCCTGCAGTTTTCTTGGCAAGGTTTTTAAGAAGTGGTTTACAATTGCCTTCTTCCTTGGGTTGAGAGAAAGTGATTGGTCCAAAGCTACCCAGTTTGCTTTGTGCCTATGGCGGGACTGAACTCACCACCTCCTGCTTTCTAGTCTAAGCCTGAACACAAAGGTGAAATCCAGCAGGTTCTGACAGGTTCTGGAGAACCAGTAGCGGAAATTTTGAGTAGTTTGGAGAACCAGCAAATACCACCTCTTGCTGGGCCCAGAGTGGGGTGGGAATGGAGATTTTGCAGCATCATTCCCCTGCCATGCCCACCAAGCCACGCCTTCAGAACCAGTAATAAAAAAATTTGGATTTCACCACTGCCTGAACACCACAACAAACTGGCTCTCAAACTTCATTTTCACAGTTCTTTTTTTTTTCCTTATAAGAAACTTCACTATTCATAGCAAAGGATGAGACACCATCTTGTGTTTAATAGTGGTATTGCTGTGCTCTGATATAATAACCTAACATGATTAAAAAACTATCCTTTGCATGCTTACTTAGAAATAAACATTGTATAAGCTGGTATTATCTAGTAATATATTTAACTGTAGATCTCTTTTTAATACCAGACACTTTAATTCCTTGCCAAAAATAAAATGTGTGAAATCTGCTTTTTATAGTGTAGAAACAGTAACTTAAAGCTTGATCTAAAGTTCCACCCTTTTTTTAAATTCTCTTGAGGAAAATATACTTGAAAAATTGTTATTTATTGATCAAGTCACAACTAGCTACAAGAGTCCCTGACTTACAACTAGTTATTTTTGACCTTTCAAAGTTATGACTGACAGAGTAATTAATTTATGATCTGTAGAGCACGCTTAGCTGTTGTAAATTGTCACACCACATACACCACACAGCCACATGATTGAATGTTGGGCAGTTCAGCTTTGCAACCCATTGTGGCATTCTGTGATCGCATGAGTGTGATTTTAGTATTTTTTTTTTCTGGTTTCTGGCATATTTTTGCAAATTTCCAGCAAAAAAATGTGCAATCAAATGAATGGGTTTACTTAACGACTGCCATGAAAAAAGCCATAAAATTAACTTCTGGTCACATGAGTGATTTGACCCAGTGGTGGGTTGCTCCCGGTTCTGTCCGGTTCTTGAGAACCGGTAGTAAAAGCGGCGGGAGTCTCTGCCCACCCGCTCTGACGTCATATTTGGCGATCTGTGCATGCGCTGAAGCTTCTGCGCATGGGCTCCTGTTGCAAACCGGTAGTAAAGGTAAGTAGAATCCACCCCTGATTTGACCGACAATTGTAATGACTTACAATTAGATTTACGGTCCCAATTAGGACTGAAAGTTGAGAACTACCTACATGACTATTCTTCAAAGCAACTTTATTGTAAAAGGACTTCACTAAACTACATCCTCTGAAGTAGATTTAATTTTGGGAAAATCAACTGAAGGAAACAATACAACAGTCCTCTTCTATCTGTGAAAAGTTGTCATCTAGAAGAAGACTGCAGAGTATTGGGCACAAATATAGTTTAAGTTACAAGAAAGCAGATTCTGGTTGGATGTAAAGAAAAGGAGGCTTTTATCTGGGGATGGTATTATTACTTTAATTTTAGCCTAATTTCATTATTTTATATTAAAAGTCTTATTTCTTTTTATAGCATATACAAGTATACGCTTGTATGTGCTATAATATATAAGGATAGTGCTAATTGATGGTATAAATATTTAAAGAAAAACAAAAATGCCAAAATATTCACTTTTGTATTAACTTTATAAATTTGCAAAACGATTCATAAATAAAAGAATTAGAAAAATAAAAATAGCCTTCTGAACTCAGTTATTTTTAATCAATTACCCTATTTTTCAACTAGATATAAAGGTACACTGTATATTTTTGTGAAAAGTATTCATTTCCTTTTGGATTTCTGCATTTTTGCTTATCTTTTGTCACTGAATGTTATAAAGAGCCTTACTGATGTTATCAGAGTCTCTTTTACCCCATTCAATTATGTCAATTCTGGAAGAATGCCTAAACAAATTCTCGCCATTTTCTTGACACAGTTTTTCAGTAGTGCTTTGCCATTGCTATCTTTCTAGGGCTGAAGGCAAATGCCTGGCCCAAGGTCACCCAGCTGGCTTTGTGCCCAAACTCATGGTCTCCCAGTTGCTAGCCTGATGCCTTATCTGTGCCAGATTTTCTCTCACAGGGTCCTACTGATTTATAAATGGAATCTGGGTATACAAATAATAGAAAAGAATGCATAAAAAACATTGATATCAGTCTGGAAAAGATTTCAAACCTGTTTTTGAAACCCTGGAGCTTAAGCAATCCACAGACAGAAACAGTACTGAATCTTTCAAAGAATGGTTGCTCTGTTAAAATTATCCCTAGTGTGTATCCTAAAATGATCTAAAAAGTCACACAAAAAACCCATAACACATCCAAGTAGCTTCTGGCATCTCCTGACTTGGCTAATGTCTTCTCCCTCAGAAAAGCATTGTGTATATATTGGGATTTGAAAATAGAAAATGGAAGCCATTACTCCCTAAAAAACGTTGATGCTCATCTCAATTTGCCAAAATGCACCTGGATGACCCCTCCAAAAAAAAAAACTTTGGACAATTGAATCAAAAGTAAAACTTTTCAGACTACAATATTGTTACGTCTGGTGAAATGCGAACATGTTGTTTCGTAATAAGAAGATTGGAGTATTAAGATATTAAGCATGAAGAAATAAAGTCATGTTTTGGGAATGCCTTGTTGCCCATAATCAGGACAATTTGCTGTCACTGAAGGAAGCATGAATACTGCTTTGAATCAGAGAGTTCTGCAAGGACCGAACAGAATACAGAATAATAGAGTTGGAAGGGACCTTGGAGGGACCTTGGAGCTCAAGCGGGAGACCCTGTAGCAGTAATGGCGAACCTTTTTGGCACGGAGTGCTGAAAAGAGAGCATTCGTGTGTGTATGTGGCACCGAGTGCCGAAAAGGCCCAACTGATCGTTGTGCACGCATGTGCACCAGAAACCCGGAACAGGAACGGGCAACACCATGCATGCCAGGAGACATGGTTCAGTGTGCCACTTTGGGCATACGTGCCATAGGTTTGCCATCATGGCCCTATAGCATTTCAGATAAGTGGCTGTCCAATCTCTTTTTAAAAGCCTCCAGTGATGAAGCACTCACAATTTCTGAAGGCAAACCATTCCACTGATTAATTGTTCTCACTGTTAGGAAGCTTCTTAATTATAGGTTGCTTCTTTCCTTGATCAGTTTCCATCCATTGCTTCTTGTCCTGCCTTTAGGTGCTTTGGAAAATAGGTTGATCCCCTCTTCTTTGTGGCAGACCCTCAAATAATGAAACACTGCTATCATGTCCTCCCTACTCCTTCTTTTCTCTAGACTAGACATACCCAATTCCTGCAACTGTTTTTCATATGTTTTAGTCTAGATGTTAACCTATCTATTTCTCAGCTGAAGCTGAGGTGCAAATGAATCATTCAGCAAGCCAATGTTGTCAAACATATATACAAGTCTATAAGACAACAGCTAAAGATGAATACATTTTGTATTTTGCAGTGGCCTCATCAAAATCCATTTCTAAACCCAATAGAAATGTAGCAGCATCAAGAACTGAAATAATCAGAAACTAAAAACTCTCAAATGATGCTAACTAGTCCAGAAGGAATGGATCAAAATTTCTCGCAATGTGAAAGGCTGAACATTAATAATAGGATTTGATTACCTTCATTTGCATTTCAAAATGGTGCAATTAGTTACTGAACGTAAGTGACCTATTTCATGTTGAATTATGGTATACACTTTGGGATTTATGTGGACTCACATTCCTGCTTGAAGAGCAGGTAGCACCTGTTAAGGACTGTATGAAATACTTAAAAGTATTTTTAGGCACCAATTCTTTTTATGCAAAATAGTTTTATTTGGACTTAGATAAAGGTATACAAATTGTCAGCTTTACTTTGGCACAGCAATGAATCTTTCTTCAGCATGCAAATACGTAGCCATGAACTTAACAAAGGAAGATTCAAGAATGCAGTTCAAATAAGTTTACTACAGATGAGAAAAGTAATCTTATAATAACTAAGATGAACTAGGAATTTAGGAACCTAGCAATGCTTATGTTAGCTTCAGATTAAATATCTTTTCATGATGACAAACTTTGGCCACCTGGTTTCCAGCCTTGGACTCTGAGGACACCTCCACAGCTTTTTGATAATGGGTTTGTCTGGCCTCAAATGCTTTACTTCAGTTATTTATGGTTCAACCCTCACATAAATTAATAATAACAATGTTTGATTAACATCATAGTATTAGCATTAGTATTTAGATGTATATGCTTTGCTGTGCTTTACAGCCCTCTTTAAGCGGTTTACAGAGATAGCATGTTGCCCCCAACAATCTGAGTCCTCATTTTACTGACCTCGGAAGGATGGAAAGTTGAGTTAACCTTGAGCCTGGTGAGATTTGAACTGCCAAATTGTATTATATTTTATTTATGTTATTATTGTTATTATTGTAAGACCTGAACCCTAGAGGTAGAAAATAGAACTGCTATTAAATTCTGGCAGGTTTGTGGTTATCTATTTATATAGTATTGTAATATATGCTACAGCATATAGAATCAATGGAAATGTGTTACATTGCAAACAGAATAACAGAATCAAAGGGATGGAAGGGATGTTGGAGATCTTCAAGTCCAAGGTAGGAGTGCTATACTATCCCAGAAACCGGTAATCCAATCTTTTCTTGAAAATGTACAGCCATAGAGAACCCACAGCTCCGAAAGGAAAGTTATTCATTGATTAGTCATTCTCATTGTCAGGAAATTCTTCCTTATTTCCAGGTTAGATCTCCCTTTAATGAGTTTCTGCCAATTGTGTCTTGCTCTGCCCTCAGGTGTTATGGAGAATAAATAGATTGCCCTCTTCCCAGTGACAGAAGCTTAAGTATTGGAAAACAACTATCATATCTCCCCTGAGCCTTCTCTTTTTAGGCTAAGCATACCCAGTTCCATTAGCTATTCATCATAAGATTTAGGCTCCAGACCCCTTACCATTTTTGTTGTTGTTCTGTACACTCTTTCTAGAGCCTCAGCATCTTTTCTGTATCATAAGGAGAACAGAACATTGTCCTGAAGAGGGACCATGGGAACCATAAGCTCAGCTATCTATACATTGGACTCATGGCCCTCCTTCTCCTTGAAGGAATGTCATGCAACTATGTTCTGACACTGGTGAACTTTTCTCTGAAAGAGGTGGTAGTTTATTCTTTTTTTATTTGATTTGTTTGCTGTTCATTTCTCCTAGTTCCACTGGCTCTAAAGAAGGTGATTGCCTGCTCCCATTATAGGACCTGACCGTGTTGAATAATTTTTCTCTTGTTTCTAACCTTCCCTTTCTAGCTTTGGTTCAAGGAACAAGTGGCAAGTATGGCCAAAACTTTGCACAATTAATTCTTATATGCCAAGTGAGCCCTTTTTTTTATTGAAAGCTCCACTCAAGGTCACTCACCTCCCAACTGGATTACTGCAATGTGCTCTATGAGGAACTACCCTTGAAGAGCATTTAGAAGATGCTGATGGTGTGTGGACACTGAGGGAGGGGGAAATCAGGCAGCTATAAACATACCATGTTATAGTTTTGCATGGGAATTGCCTTGTCAATACGCTTTTAAGTGCAATTCAAAATTGTATATCTCCCTCATTCAGCATTGTCATAACCTAGAAAGGTTGCTGAATGAAACCTTTCAATCAAATAAATAAATAAAATAGACAAGCAAAAGTAGTATTCTACAGAATTGCACTTATTTGAGATTATAAATCTGTTCCTTGCCAATAAAATATTGTTGACTAAAGAATGCCATTTGACTTGAGCTGCTTCTTATTCTCCCACTTATCAACTGTTATTTTTAGAAAGATATATAGCAGAAAGGGGCGTGCATAAGAGCACAATAGTGCCTACCGTTCCTGTCCTATTGTTCCCTTCATTATATCAAATTAATATTATTAATGTATATTTTTACTTATATATTTTCTTCAATACATGTTGTTTTATCTATGACAATTGTTTGTGCATACTGTTGTGACAAAATAAAAATAAAAAAATAAAAAAGAAACAGTGTTTATTATAAAGTATAACCAGGGACCAATGCCACTAATTTTAACTACCAAAATATAGATTCAGTACTTTTAATTTTATACATTTATATCATTCCTTGCAGTTATTTCAATGATCAATAACTTTCTACTTCTTTCTAAGCATCATATTTCAAGGATATTGATAGTGTATCTACCAAAGAATGCATAGAATAGTAAAAGTGGATGAAAAAATATTTTTATCCTAGAAAAAAGAGAATCAAGAGTCCTTCCAAAAAGAGTCAACTTATCTTATGTTGCTCCACAAAGCCAGGCTAGAACTAGATCTTGAACCACAAAACTGAATTAAATGTAATAAATAATGTTAATATTACTACCTACTAGGTATCATTTTAATTGAAAACACCACACAGATGTAGACTATATAAAAGTAAAGAAATTTCTCCCACTCTCCAAGGGGGTGGTGGTGAAAGTTATATAAAATTTTGTGTAAGGGGACATGATGTAATGTAACATCTGTGTCTCTGCTCTAGAGCTTCCCTAGAGCTCAAGGGAAGGTGGAGTATGTAGTACATTCTGAAAGATTAATTATATGATCAGTTTATAAGAAGACAAAACTCAGGAGACAGTACTTTCTTATTTTCAGAAGTACTTAAACAGAGACTATCAGCTATCTAGCAAGGCAGGGTTCTGTAATTTCATACATCTTGCAGGTTCTGCATTAAAAACAAAATTGGGACTACCTTCATAATTCCTTCCAAATTTGATCATGTGATTCTACTTATGTGGCCTGAGGTATGGAATTCTTTCTAGTCCAATTCCTTTCGGAATTAATTGTAGGGATTTAAATAAAATAGCTTCAGAATCAGTATCTGGATCTACATGGAGTACTAGAAACAGAATCAGTCTTTCACAGTATGATGGAGCTATAAACTAGTTTTTTTCTCTTTTACTGTATTTACTCCTTGCTTTGTAATCAGTAAATGCCTTGTTAATCTCAAAAAACCCATTAATTTTATATGACACCAACGACAACTGTAAGGTAAACGAGGTAACACATAAAATTATAGGTTATATTTGTGCTACATTAGACAAATGAACCTATTCTTTCTTAGCATAAAAAGAATTGATTGATAAGATCTGGATGGTCACGTTCATCACATTGATGAGTGTGGCCACCTTGAACGTCTTCCTTCCTCCCCCATCCAGTTTAGGACTACACAGTCTCTTAATTTTGGGCTTTTCTCTGGAATGTTCTTAGTCCCCCCAGGAAACCTTGTGCTCTTGCCAACATTCTCTCCATCCTCCTCCAGTTACACATTCCTTCACGTTCTTGACTATTCTTTATTTTTAGATGAAACAAACTAAGATGGACAATAATTGAATATACAAGTGGTCACATGAAACTGTCCAAAAGTGTGTCTACTTGCTTTGGTGTCAGTTGGTGGAATTCATCCTATTCTACTTGTCAAAAGAACTTTAGCTATATTGATTAGGAAATTATCTCTGTTAGTGTAGAACTGCACTAACCATAGAGTTCATCATAAGCACAAATTTATTATATTATATTTATTATATTTAATCCAGCAAGAGAATTGAGTGTGATCAATTCCCTTGCTGGATTAAAATATAATAATCCTATCACTTTCCAAAATGGCTGGATCACATTATGAGGAAGTAATTATAACCACTGATAAATTCAAACGAATTCAGCACAAATCTTCAGTAGCCAGAACAAAGTATGCATAGAGACAACTCTTGTGATAATTACTTTGGAATTAAATCACTGTTATACTGAGTTTTAAACTTCATGCTTAAAAAAAAAATAGCACATCATAGTGTCCGACTCTTATCTCCATGCTTACGAACACAACCTTGTCCTAAGGGTCTTCTGAAATTCCAGCAGAATCTAATCTTGGAGAGAACAATGTTCCATAAGAAGCAATCACAGTCCAAAAGGCCCAACAGTCCTGCAAGATGGCGTTATTAGATTGATAGGACATGCAGGGTGTACTTCTTGCTAGATTTAATAAGAGATGTAGAAAAAAGTGGGGGAGGAGGTAGTCCTGCAAATAAACTGGTTTCACACAGAATATATTGCAAAAATCTAATTGGGAAGTGAGTGACATTGAATAGGGTATCCAGAAGCTGCAGCTAAAATGGAACACAGAGGCACAGGCAGATATGAGACTCAGTCTGTGTGCATGTGTTATAGCTTTGCACCATGCGCTGCCTTTATTGCTGGGGTGCTTTTGTGGCAATTAAAGGTGCTGATTATCACTTATAAATCCCTTTATCTGCACTACTATTAATCTTCTCATCGTTCCCATCACCCATCTCTTTCCACGTATGACTGTATGACTGTAACTTTGTTGCTTGTAGCCTTACGATTTATATTGATATTGATTGGTTCCCGATTGCTTATTTGTAACCTATGACTATCATTAAGTGTTGTATCATTAAGTGTTAAATTTGTACCCTATGACTATCATTAAGTGTTATAAGTGTTGTACCTTGATGAAGGAATCTTTTCTTTTATGTACACTGAGAGCATATGCATCAAGACAAATTCCTTCTGTGTCCAATCACACTTGGCCAATAAAAAAATCTATTCTATTCTATTCTATTTTGGAATAAGCCTGGTTACTTGCACTAATCACTGATGAAAAAGAGGAGTTTTATGATCAAGTCCAATTTGAAATCGATAGAATGTGCAAATCCCAAAATCTTCAACCAAAAACTTTCTCCTGTTGACCTCACCCCATTCCTAAGAGGACTATAAGGGGCATGCATAAGAGCACAAAAGTGCCTACCATTCCTGTCCTATTGTTCCCTTCATTATATCAAATTAATAAAGCTAATGCATATTCTTTACTTATATATATATATATATATATATATATATATATATATATATATATATATAGATATATATATATATATATATATATATATATTTTCTTCATGATATGTTTTTTTACTTATGACAATGTTTATGTATACTGTTATGACAAAATTAAATAAAAAAAAGATATATTGTTTGTGATCCGAGTCAGGAATGCCAATGTTGTAAAAAATGAATAAATGAATAAATGGCATTCCAATGATTTCTTCTTAGTTACTATTGTTTTCAAGCAATCAGAATGACACCTCTATATATGGACAACACTAGATGGAGTATATAGAAATCAAATTTCTTATTATTTCTAAAAAGTGATGGACTAGTTCAATTATAGCATCAAACATGTGACTAGGTGCTGACTGTAGAACAGATTACAAATTACTTATGTGCAAAATGCAAGTTAAGCTAAACGAGAAAAAAGCTGATCAGTTTCCATGATACGAACTTGAAACAAAGCAAGATAGGAAAAGTTAAAAATACTTTGACCAATACTGTGGACAGCCAAGAAAAGAAACCAGTGAATCATTGAACAAAGAACCCAGAGTTCTCACTTAAGGCACAAATGACTAGTTTAATCACCCTACATTTTGTGAAGACCCAACTCTCTGGAAAAGTCTCTGATGCTAGGAAATGGGGAAGGTAAGAGAAGACTATGATCAGCAGCAAGGTGGCTGGACGTAATTAAAGTGATGAAGAGCACACCATTGGGAGAGTTGAAAGAATGGTTAGGGATTGATCATCACAGGGAAATTCTATCTATGGCAGGGGTGTCAAACTCACGATGACATGTTGTTATCATGTGACGTATTGCAACTTTTCCCCCCCTTTCCTATACTGAGGTGGACATGGTCAGCGCATGACATATCTGGCCCACAGGCCACGAGTTTGACACCCCTGATCTATGGCATTGTTAGTAATAAAAAAAAATGCATGGGAAATAATCAATTTAAATTGGAGAAATCCAAACCTATTTCCCTTATTCAGCAACTTTTACATTAAAAAAACCTGGAGGAACTTGTTCCTGACTCTCCAGTTTTATGACTCAAAAAGCTACTATGATAAGAAAACTGCTTCACATTGAAAATGGAGATAAAATCTAGTCACCCTAATTACTCTTTTTAGTTCATAAAGAATTTAGAAGTGTTTCAGTGCTGATTCGCACTTGGAACATCATAAATGCTAAAAACAGAAGTGCTATCTTCAAACACCTAGGCACATGTAAGAATGTGCTATAATCAGAACATCCCTAGATTTGAATATTTATCTTCTCTTAAAATACTTCACCAAAGAAAACACAAGTCTATGGTGCTCATGAACGGTGTGAATTAATTTTCAGTCATACGTATTTGGTAAGTATCCAGGTTTATTCATTCACTTTATTTCCATATTATTATTCTGTAGCCAGATGCCATACAGTATTTGGAACTATATCAGTCCCAGAGAATACAGCCAATGGACAGAATTTATGAAGTTGTATACTAAAACATCTGAAAGGTGATTTAATTCCGGCAGTAGCTATTTATTCTTCTCTTCACTATCTTGAGACTGTGATTCATTTTGTTAATAAAACTGTTTAAGTTGTTAATTAAAATATGCAAATATCCTGAACAGATCGATGGTAGCAGAAGAAGTCAACAAGTTAGTAGAAACAAATTAACAGAATTTAATAGAATTAACAGTGCAGTTAAAATGCATCAATGTCTATATTCTTCAGCAAGTACATATTCAATATAATCTGAAACTGCATGTTAGTCTACCATTCTGTTTTGGTAACATGCTACTGTTCATTTAATATTACAATTTTTAATTATATGGTTAATCTTAAAAACAGCAAAAAGCAAACAAAATTCTATGGTTATTTATGACTAATGAACCAATTAAATTGTTTCCTAAACACTTGACTTCATGGAGAAAATCTATGTTGTCATTAGAAGTAAAAAATGACAGCCCATATCAATCAATAAAAAATACTTTATACTTTTTAAAAAAACTTTGCTAAGTCTTAAATAATTATGTGAAATAATGACTATTTCCATCATCCCAAATCTCTTTGTCAACTACATAGAGCAAAAGTTAACCTTTTTTTGCTCTTTCCTGCACAGAACTAGTTTTACAGTATAAAACTACAATTTATTCTACTAATAGTTAAAATAGACACTGAGCATTTTCTGATTAAAATTGACAAAAACCTTTCCAAATATGGATTTTATAACTAAGTTTCAAATATGTAGATCATAAAAAATGTTATTTCTATGGCATTTGGTGATAGTGAAAAATGAAATATGTAAATATATTTATAGTAACTGTACTTAGTAAATATACCCATTTAATAAATTTCATTTGTGCATGGAGTTTATTGCATATAAATACATTTCAGCTGCTATAAATTGTTATATATGCCAAAAATTTATTGTTTTATAAATTTAGAGAGTTTTTTAAACCAGCTTACTGAGCAAATTATTTTACTATATTAGTAAAATAGACCAGCTAAATCATAACATTCATCCTCAAAAATCAGTCTACACAAATTAAGAAACGGATAACTACCTGAATTCCTTTCTTTTTTCTTGATCCTGTGGATCATGACCGAAGGCATCTTTTGATAATTAAAGCAATTGCAACTGTAATTGTTCCTTTTCAGGATTTTATTAAAAAAAATAGAAATGTCATTTTACTGACTTAGTGAATTAAACCTAAATTGCTTCTTTTAAACCTATTCTTCATGGGTAGTTTTCTCTTAAATACAGGAGGTAAATAAAAGGCTGCTCTAAGTATTAATTACTGTTCCAAACAAAAAAGAAAAGGACAATATCCATTTGCAAGCAAAGACTTGTAGTTAATCCCCAAATTAAAAGTAGCTATTCTATAGGAATTGTCTAGATAAAATTCTAATCACAAAGCCCAGGCAAAGGCTCAATATATTCAACTTTACTCTCTTACTAGCAATGTCTTCATTATCTATCTAGCAATCTGTCTATCTATTCCTCAGACGACTTTCCAGCAGCTGAAGCCAAATCTATCTTATTAAATGTTAATAGCCTGCTACTGTGGCATGAAGCCCAACTGTACTCAAAAGACTCTTAGGTGTGCTATTACACACCTGTGGTTAAAACAAGGAAGGCTTAGCTAACTTTTATAAAGGCATATGACTGAAACCTAACAACATTTGATATTGTTTCAGAATGCCTCACCAGGTGGCAAATACAACTTAACACTCAAACACCATTCAGGCTGTAGAACTGAAAAGCATTTAACCTATGCCTCAGCTAAATTATAAATTTTATAAGTTATAAAAGAATGCTTTATGGTAGAGTTAGAGCATTCACTTTGCATGTGTATCAGTCAAATAATATAAGTATCCTCTCAGAGTCACTGCCCTTAACAAATTAATATAATTTTAACATTCAACCTCCAGAGTTGGTCTGTGTCTTTTTTGCTATTTTTTTTTCTCATTGCCCTGGCTCCAAAGTTTAACATTAGTAGAATTCTTATGATAGGAATTCACAGAATGTCTTAACAGTGATGTTGAGCTCCTGAATGAAAAAAAGAATATACCTAATAAAAAAAACCACCGCTTTTGCCAAAATGATTTTTAAAAGGTTAGTTTCAAGTTAACCTATTTTTAATCATAGTGTCCTGTGTTACCTAAATCTATGACAGAGGGTTAATCTGTGACAGGCTAATTTATAACCTCTCAATTTGCAAAACAGTCACCGGATCCATGGATAAGGTAGTTCCAGCCAAGCCTTGGTGCATCATGCAAACATACTTACTTACTGTGACCCAAATTAACAAAATATAATATGAGGTAAGTGATCTCATTAATTAAAAAATGTTTTTTCCAAAATCATTATAAGGAGAAAATAATATAATGGAGATTATCTTGCATTGCTGTGAAATAGCTACCATGTTTGTATGTTATTGTTCCTTCAGCCAAAAAGAAATAAAGCATATGTATATCTCTTAGCTATTTTTCTTAAAAGTTAAATATTTGCCATCTGTTTTTATAGCTGTAGGTGACTTTCACTGGTTTTAGAGAGACATGAAGGAAACAGGCAAGTAGGGATCAGAATGGACAATGTTTATTGGCAAATAAACGGTCGCAGACGGTGTTGACAGGGGGGCAGAGGTCGACCGCGAGGGGCCTCACTTGTGGGGTCCCACAGGGGTCGATTCTCTCGCCCCTGCTGTTCAACATCTACATGAAGCCGTTGGGTGAGATCATCAGTGGTTTCGGGGTGAGATACCAGCAGTACGCTGACGACACCCAGCTGTACTTTTCCACCCCGGACCACCCCAATGAAGTTGTTGAAGTGCTGTCCCGGTGTTTGGAAGCTGTACGGGTCTGGATGGGGAGAAACAGGCTCAAGCTTAATCCTCCAAGACGGAGTGGCTGTGGATGCCGGCACCGATTCAGTCAGCTGCAGCCGCTGGCTGTTGGAGGCGAGTTACTGGCCCCAAAGGATAGGGTGCGCAACTTGGGTGTCCTCCTGATGATCGGCTGTCGCTTGAAGACCATTTGACGGCCGCTCCAGGAGGGCCTTCCACCAGGTTCGCCTGGTTCGCAGTTGCGCCTTCCTTGATCGGGATGCCTTATGCACAGTCACTCATGCGCTCGTTACCTCTCGCTTGGATTACTGTAATGCTCTCTACATGGGGCTCCCCTTGAGGTGCACTCGGAGGCTTCAGTTAGTCCAGAATGCAGCTGCGCGGGTTATAGAGGGAGCTACGCGTAGCTCCCATGTAACACTGCTCCTGCGCAGACTGCACTGGCTGCCTGTGGCCTTCCGGGTGCACTTTAAGGTGTTGGTTATGACCTTTAAATCGCTCCATGGCTTAGGACCTGGGTACTTACGGGACTGCCTGCTGTTACCACACGCCTCCCACCGACCCGTACGCTCCCATAGAGAGGGACTTCTCAGGGTGCCGTCCGCCAAACAATGTTGGCTGGCGGCCCCCAGGGGAAGGGCCTTCTCTGTGGGGGCTCCCACACTCTGGAACGAGCTTCCCCCGGGTTTACGCCAAATACCTGACCTTCGGACATTTCGTTGCAAACTCAAGACTCATCTTTTTATCCGCGCGGGGCTGGCTTAAATTGGGATTTTAATGTTAAATTTATTAATTTTAAACGGGGTTTTTTAGTATGGTAAATTTTAATCACTGGGCTAATTTAAATAAGTTTTTTAAATCGTATTTTAAACTTGTATATTGTATTGTCGGTTTTATTATGCCTGTACACCGCCCTGAGTCCTTCGGGAGAAGGGCGGTATAAAAATCAAATAAAATAAATAAATAAATAAATAAATAAATAAATAAATAAATAAATAAATAAATTAAATAAATACTAGATTCATATAACATTTACTCTATTTTCTTAAACAATTCAAATGTGAAAGTGCATCTATAATTGAGCAAGGATAGCTACAGCATATCAGGTCCTTCTTTTACTCTGGTGCAAGTGGGGCCTTCTTTTGCATGCCTGCATTTTAGCAGTAGGCAGGGCTGGGTGACGGGGCAACTAGTTGCAGCAGGTAAGCAGGTGCCCCAAAGGGCAGAGATAGGGGGAAATAGAAAGAGGGAGGGAGTTTACCTTATTGAAGTTTGGGACTGGGAGGGACCAGGTCAGGAGTCCTCAACTAACCATGGGTGGGATCTGGTTAACAACAGCAAGAGGAACTGCTGGGATTGCAGTTGCTAAGCAATGGCGTCCAGGAAGTCGTGCTTTACAACCTTATCACTTAGTAACAGAAATTCTGGTCCCAACTGCTGTCATAACTCAAGTATTACCTGTATGCATAACATATACTGACCATTAATGTTTTATGTTGCCAAATGTAAATATTCATTTTTAATATTGCTTTCTTGTGCAAAGTTCAAACACCCCCCTCAATTTCAACCCACAAAATCTGATCTGTCAAATCAGTAAATATTTTTAATCAAAACACAAGTATCTGTAATTTTTTTCATGTTTTAGGTTTAAGAGAATGTTTATTTGACCTATGTGATTAGCCAAAACTTTGGGTGGCTCCCAATAAGCCAGAAAAAAATATGGCTCCCCACCCAACACTCTACAATACATCAACAGTCACCCTAGGCTCCAAACACACCCTATCCCAATGGTTAGGGGGAAATCAGGTTTTATGGTCTTCCAAATGTTTACTTCAGTGTCAATGTTTCAAGTTTAATTTAAATTTTTAAAATCATCAATGTTACATTACACTCATAATAGTCATCCTAAATTCTATCAGGCTGATAAACTTTTCTTTTGTCAGGTGCTACTACAGTGTAAAGCAGCAGAATGAGAAAACTCACATTGCTTCCTTAGCCACTTAATTTCAGCCACTGGTTTTCCTTGATATATATATATATATATATATATATATATATAATATATATATATTGACCCTTTATATATATATAAAGTGACATGAGAGTTCACAATAGATCAGATCAGAAGCTGTATTTTTTTTTTATTTACATTTATCCCGCCCTTCTCCGAAGACTCAGGGCGGCTTACACTATGTCAGGCAATAGTCTTCATCCATTTGTATATTATATACAAAGTCAACTTATTGCCCCCAACAATCTGGGTCCTCATTTTACCTACCTTATAAAGGATGGAAGGCTGAGTCAACCTTGGGCCTGGTGGGACTTGAACCTGCAATATTGCAAGCAGTTGCTGTTAATAACAGGCTGCATTAGCCTGTTGAGCCACCAGAGGCCCATTTTCCTTACAGGAGAGGTGTATATCTACCAGAATAAATTGGGACGGGGACTTGCCTCCGAATATTTGTCTCAACCAGTACTTCAGATGACACAGCCAAGTTTTATCTCAAAAGATGCATTCATAACTCTTATATAGTGCTATATCAGGGCCATGATAGCTCAGGCTGGTAAGAAGCCTGTTATTAGAACACAGCAGCCTGCAATTACTGCAGGTTCAAGCCCGGCCCAAGGTTGACTCAGCCTTCCATCCTTTATAAGGTAGGTAAAATGAGGACCCAGATTGTTGGGGGGGCAATAAGTTGACTTTGTAAATATACAAATAGAATGAGACTATTGCCTTATACACTGTAAGTCGCCCTGAGTCTTCGGAGAAGGGCGGGATATAAATGTAAATTAAAAAAAAATGATAGGATTATTGCCTCTTCTCCTACACCTTAAATTCAAACCAGAAATATTACAAAAATGCATCGCTGTTTGGTAATTCACATCTAGTTTTCAGAGGAAAAATCTGCTGAGATCTCAGCTGATTTAGACGTACCTTGAAGTATGTAGCAATAACAATAGCAATAGCATTTAGACATATTCTACTTCACAGTATTTACAGCCCTTTCTAAAAGGCTTACAAAATGCATATTGCCCCAACAATCTGGCTCCTCATTTTATTGATCTTGGATGGACGGAAGGCTGAGTCAATCTTGAGCCTGGTGAGAATCAAACTGCTGGCAATCAAGCAGAAATATCCTGCAATACTGCATTCTAACCACTGCACTACCTAGTAACGGCTCCTAGTAATAAAATTATTTTACAAAACAACCATGAGTGAGTGAGAAACTCTCTAAATATATCCCAATGATGAAAGTGAGTAAGAATGTTGATAGATATATAAACCATCATATGTGTGTGAGGGAGAGGGTACAACTGTATATGACAATACAGTAGTTTAGTTCACTGTTATATTGCAATTGTGGAATATATATTTATTTGTTCATACATTCATTCATCTAAATACTCTTAAAATTCTTGTAACTGTTCAATACTTTATAATATTCAGCTGGATGAAGCAGTGCATCATAGGGAAAAACGCTGTTTAAAAAAGTATCTTAAGTGAGCTAACATATACTGTAGAATGCCGGGACAATTAGTCTTGAGAAAATGAAATTTGGGGATATTTTTTTACCATTTCAGAGATGCTACACTGCTGCTGTTCAGCACTACGGTGTGCTATGCTCAACCATGGTCATGTGATCCTTATTTTCAATGTTCCTTGACAGCTTTCCACAGGTTGCTGGGGGACATGGAACAAACGGATATAATTGTTGATGCTCTTTGCCATATTCCCACTGTCAGAAGTATTTGCATGTGTGAAACTTGCCGGGGGAAAGTAAATGGAGAAAGGTGCACCTTCCTCAAGTTCATCTACACTTGTGCTGCACCTGCCTTTTGTGCACACTCTTGCTCCTTCCCCCACCCAGCAGCAGCCGCCACTTAAGGGAAGGGAAAGGAAGGGAATCGGGTTTCCGATGTTCACTTCCAGCTTCCCACAAGGAAAGCACATGAGAAAGCTGACAGGAAGTTGGAAATCTCTCCCACGGACATCAATTTTCTGCCCAGCCAGGCTCCTTCTGTTTCTCTGTTTAGATAAGGAAATATCTCATGGATATTTCTGGTCTCAGAGAGTTTAGAAACATAGGCTAGCAGGAACAAATAACAATTAAAAGCAGAGCAACACTTTAAAATATCTGTTGTTTATGTGATGCAGAATAATTAATAACTGCCTGTACATTTAGTCAAAATTTGCAAATAAATATATAGGTCAATATTTTAAAATGCTGAAACAATACGGAAGGGGATATTTAAGCCTTCAAGTCAACACCTTGACAGAAGGTGACAGATGGAGAGAATTAAGCACATGACTGAGAAGTAATTATAATCTTTTTTTCCCTTGGAGTTTGGAGGAAGATACAAGAGAATCAGCTATCCTTGATTTGAAAATAAACATTGTACATTTTATTTACTTAGTCAAGGAAATCGAAGTAGCAAGACAGTTGGGCAAAAGTAACCACGTAATGTTGAATGTTAATAAAAAGGGGAAACTAAAGCTGAATATAATTAACACATAGGGATTAGAAAACTCATTTTAATTCATTCAGGAACTGGACTCAGTGCCTAAATGGCCTCATCCAAGCTACTAAAACTCTTTGTGTTTGTAACATTTAACCGCATAGTGAACAGTGCATCATAAAGGCAAAACATTTTGAAGCAAGGTACCTCAAATGGAAAATTGATTGAATATGTCTAAAATTTGGGACCCATGCATCGCATGGAATTTGGCAAATTTTATAAAATCTTTTATGTTCTTAAAACTTATCATAAAGCATTTTGTCACAAAATATATGATAAAATATCTCCTGTGGTCAACTCTTGACGTTTGACAATTTTATACAATTTAACACGGGCTATTTTTAAGGCAGATACATCTCTGAACACCTCCCTACATTTTTAAGAACTTTTCAAGTGAAGGCAGTTTATTAGCAGCTCTGACGTTGAAGGCATTGAGGAATTAGGTGAGGAATTATCTCTGAGATGATGAACCAAGGGTGACAAGTTGCTTAATACTAAATTATTTTATTTTTGCTATCTCTGAATAAAATCAAATTTTGTTTGGGCCCACCCACTACAGTATCCAGTGCAGTCCCAAGTATGCCAATTAAAGCATGGGTCTCAGACTTGGAAAAAAGTGGTAGACAAATGAAATAATTAACCTCAGAATAAAAGTTGATATAAACCGTACATACCTTGTTTGAACGTAAAGATACTCGTCCTCCGCAACGTGCACAAAATTTAGTTTGGCAATATGAACAGTTATGGCCACAGCCATCAGCAAATTTTGTTTTGTGACAAATGCCACAAGTAGGAGCATCGCCCTTCTGTTGTTGCTGCTGCTGCTGTTGCTGCTGCTGCGATTCTTCACCCATTTTCTTCACCTGTTCTTTATACATTTCGAACTGTTGGTGTAGTTTCCTGCACCAAAAAGAGAGAGAAAAGAATTGTAGATAAATATTCATATGTATATAAGAGTAAAAAAAATGTAAAAAATTATACTGAGTTTATTTTTTTTAAGTTAGGATGCATTATCCTAATAAAGATAATATTGGTTGTTGTTTTCATGTGATAAATTAAGGTTTTATCTTCAGCATAGTGTTTCTTCCCATGAAGGTAATGACTAAAATCTTAAAGCAATAAATACACACTATCCCACTCTATGTCTCTATTATGAGAAGCTAGCCTACATGGACCAGAAAATAAATTATGAGGGTTTGCATCCATTCTATGTAAAAAATAAATTACGTGACCTCCAGACTACAGAATTTTCCTAAGAAGAGAATGAATACATAACATTCACTTACTAGTAAAAAAAAACAAACCGTGAAAATCCTCTCAGAAATCCTAAAATTAATAAAGCTTTTTTTGTGTGTGTGAAGCCAATGCTTAACTCCTGTGATGTACACAGACATAGACAAGTTTTCTTGGCAACAATAGAGAAAAATGCATCATTGCCTTCTGAGATATATTTCAATTTCCCAGTGTGGCCTAGACCCCTAAAATTTCCTGCTAATCTTGCTAGGCAAGTATTAAGCAGGCCTGATTCTGTTTTGCTTCCAGATCCAGCACTTCACTGCTGCCATAATCTTTCATCCTTCATCTGACTTGGGCCCTACATTTTCAATTCATATCATTTCCATAGATATGCTTCTCTTATATTTTGACTACGCCTTTTCCATAACATTTCAAGTATATTTCTTTATTTGAAAAACAGAAAACCATGTGACTATTTATAAATCTTGGGAGTGACTGACAGGTCATGTATTCCAGAAGTAGATTAAATGATTTTCAATCTGAATTATACATGCAGTATATTGAAAATTGTGGATTAGCAAATATAGGATCTACTTTTCACCCTCTATATGAGGCAGAAGGGATATAAGTTTTTTAGCTCTGATTTTGCTTATAATTATGTACAATTTATACATTCTAATCACACTAGAGGCTAAGTTCAATAACATTTATGAAACAGTTCATGAAGACTATTTAGACTCATATGGAGCATAGGCTACAGATCAGATTTGGTCAAAAGAAGAAATTATCTGAAAGAAAGTTGGAAACTCCCAAAATAGTGCTGAATTGAAATTTTTCCAGAGCTTAGCAATAGCACTTAGACTTATATACTGCTTTACAGCCCTCTCTAAGTGGTTTACAGAGTCAGCATATTTCCCCCAGCAATCTGGGCCCTCATTTTACCCACCTCAGAAGGATGGAAGGCTGAGTCAACCATGATCCTGGTGAGATTCGAACTGCCAAATTGCAGGCAGCCGGCAGGCAGCAGAAGTAGCCTGCAGTACTGCATTCTAACCACTGCGCCACCGCAGCTCATAGCTTGTTAGTATTGCAGATGTATGTAGACATATAAGTAATTATGGGATGGATGGATGGATGGACGGATGGATGCCCATCTATCTAAAAAATACATGGCCACCTATCTTAGGTACCACAAACCTTGATCACTCATAGAAACAATAATAAACATCAAAGAAAACATTATGGGCAAAATAATATATATATATATATATATATAAACAATTACATTCTCTGAGCTATAGTGACATCTTGACCCTATGCCTGGGGAAAGAGGCCTTCCAGAAGGTTAGAAGAATAAGGCCCCACCTACAGAGAAGCAACTTTCCTGGGTCATTTTAGATACCATTTAAAGGAAGAGACCTGGAACGTGCCTGCTTTGTCTGATTTGGTAGAAGGGGCAGATTTCCTTGGGGAGAGACAGTACTACAATTAATTTGGCCCCATGCCATTCAGATGCTTTAAAGGTGATCTACAGGACTTTGTGTTGTATTTGGAAAAAAACTAGAAGTGCAGCTCACACAATTGTGGTGTGATATGGGCAAACTGGAAGGTGTCCCAAACTGCATGTGCTGCTACATTTTGGACTAGTTCTAACTTCCTGGTGATTTTCAAAGTCAGTCCCATATAAAGCACTTTGCAATAATCCAATCAGAAAATGATCCAGGTTAAAGGTCCAAGGATGGGTGCAACTTGTGCATAAGATGAATCTGTACAAAGGTAAGCATGGCTGGCATCTACTCCTTAAGCAGGAGCTGTAAATCCAGAAAGACCCCCCATATTATCACTGGCTCTGTCTGGGCAGATGCTACACCATCAAAAACAAATATAATACCCCACCAGATCCAAGGGGGCCAAAAACTCAGAGCCACTCCATCTTGCAGTGCATTTAGATCATCCCCATAAAGGCCCTCACAGCCTCTAGAAACTGGGCTAACAACTCAACATTGCCTGACTGGCACAGGGTGGAAACATGTACTATAATCCCATGCCATGTAACCCCATGCCCTATATGCAGACAATTAGACCTCTACCTCATCACCAACACTGAATGGAATCAGCCATAAGCAAAGGAAAACATCAAGGAACAATTCCCTCCAGCCCCTAAAGCTGGGCCAGACATATATCATAGTTGATGGTATTGAAAATCAACAAAAGATCCACAAAGACTGGGATAGATGCACTACCCTCATTCCAAGACCTCCAGAAGCCATCCACATGCACAATCAATGCTGTCTCGATATTGTAACCCAGCATAAATCCTGATGAGAAATGTTTGACTAATTCCCTTTATTCAACACTCTCTGAAGCTGAGTGCCTACTACTCTCAACAACTTTTCCTAAAAGCATAAAGTTGGAGATTTGGCAAAAGTTATCCAACACCCTTCAACGATTGCACCCTGACAAGACCACTCTCTTCTTCAAAGAAGGAGCACCACCCCCGCCTCCATTAATCAACACTTGAACCCAATCACCTGTCACCTCCTAGAAGGTCTTAACCAATCAAGAGAGAGAGCATTATTCGTAGTAAAACTCACAGAAGCAAGGATAGGATTGATCTAATCAAACTTTTCCCATATAACTGGGCTCATATGTGTCACTTCCATAAGCCCTGCCCAATTCTGAAGCTGACAAACTTTGTCTGAAAGATGGTGAGCATATTCCTCACAGAATCAATTCAAGGGCTCCTATGACCCGTTTTTACTCATAAGGGAGCTGGTCTCCTCAAATAGGACCACCAACCATCTGCAAATACAAGAAGAATGGAAAAGTGCACAAATTTCGTCACTCTTTACATCACAAGGTAAGCCCAAGTAGAGGCCCTTACCTGTGCCCAATGTTTTCATCTTTTGCCAGTTGCACTCTAGGTTCTCTTGTGTCATTTCATCTCCTGGAGCTCTTTAGTGTATCAGGAGTTTCTATGGGACTCATAATCACATACTGCAGCACTGCAATTCAGTCCAAGTCTCTGCCATATATTTATTCCTAGCTATGATAAAGGCCGTGGCTGCACTATTCAACAGAGCTTCAGGGAAACGCCCAAAATATATAATATCTTATACAGATCCTCACTTGTATAAATATTTGGCTGCTGTGAAAATTAGAAGATTGCACTTAATGAGCAAGTCAACTCTCTCAAGGAATAGATGAGAAATTCTATCAGAATATTCATGACTGGGAAGCATGGTAACAAGGTCAGCCAATGAATAGGCATATCAACTAAGTCAGCCAACTGGGAGCTGAAACGGACTGGAGCCAGGGCGTGTCTTAATCTGCAGCTTCTGACTCTGTAAAGAGAAACTGAAACAAGTGTGTGTGAACTAGTCTGCTGCTAGAAGTGAAAGCAATCTATCTTCTGCCTGTGAATCTGCTGTTGGTATTGTAAACTTGCTTCATGTATTATTGTATATATAAAAAAGTTAATGAATCGTGCTGGATCAGTCTGCCTGTGTGTGCTTTCTGGATTTGCTTTTTGCAACAAACTGACAAATCCGGAGATACTTACAAGAAGCAAAGGTACCTAGAGATTTTCATTGTACTACACAAATACTTTAATTTCATTAAGACAAAAGAAAAGATGAAGCAAATAGAATGCTATGATGTTGAGTTGCTGAATTTCAATTCATCCAATTGACCTTAAAAATGAGAGAACTTATTTCTGAAATAAGAGGGGTCCAATGAGCATGCAGTTCATTGAAGAACATGCAGTTAAGAATGATATATTGTAAAACTACAAAATCTCAAAAGAGAAATGGTAAAATACAAGGGATTGATGTATGTAGAATATCCATTTAAGAAATTGGGTAAATATATATGAGGATAAAAATGCTTAAACTCTACTGAAATAAAGTATATAGAATGAATATTTATATCTATACCTATATCTATATCTATATCTATATATTTAGGGGCGTGCATAAGAGCACCAGTGTGCCTACCATCCCTGTCCTAATGTTTCCTTTATTTGTATTCATTTTATGTATTCGATTCAGGCTTATACTTATATATATTATCTAATATGTATTTGACAAAAATAAATAAATAAAATAAAAAGTATTTCAGTAACACTAAACAATCTCAGTTTCCGTAACAACAGCCCTATGAAAATAATTACACGTAACAGGCTCTGACCAAATAACTGATAATTAATGAAAGAAAATAAAGTACTTTGTATATCAGTTTTCTTGTCCTTTTCATTGGCAATGTAGAATTGTAAATAAGTTTGTTGTATTTTATTAATTTGGGAATTTTGATTTAGCTGGGCAATGTTCCATCTATCAAGTGTGTTTTTATACTTCATTGCAAAATTAAAAATTAACTATGGAGAAAAGACCCACATGTCCAGTAAAACATAAGAAAAACAGAAGTAGCCCTACAAGATAAAGGTTAATTTCTATGAGGCGTTCATATGCATTGTGCTTTTTTCAGTCTACATTTCATACTGCAAGCTTCCTCTGAATGAATACATTTTTATTCTTGTTGATAACACATTCACTGATTATTCTTTAGTTTCCACAACTTTAATTATTAGCTACTTCAGAATACAGGTAGCCCTCAGTTTATGTCCATTCATTCAGTGTCCATTCAAAGTTATGGTTTGCTGAAAAAAATGAAGACAGGATCAGTTTCTGAAGTTCCATCTATCACAGCACTAATCATGATCCAGGCTTTCAGGTGCCCAGCTTGCTATTACAGCTAGTAGTAGGTTATGGTCTACTTTATCAAATGCCTTACCAAAGTCCAAGTACTCAATCAGTACTTCAGATGATACAGCCAAGTTCTATCTCAAGAGATGCATTTTGTAACTCTTATATAGAGCTATATGATAGGATTATTCCCTCTTCTCCTACTCCTCAAATTCAAACCAGAAGTATTACAAACATGCATCATTGTTTTGTAATTCACATCTAGTTTTCAGAGAAAAAATCTGCTGAGATCTCAGCAGATTTAGACATATCTTGAAGTATGTAATAATAGCAATAGCATATAGACATATTCTGCTTCACAGTGCTTTACAGCCTTCTCTAAGAAGTTTCTGTCCATCTTTACAAAGTAACATGTTCCCGTTCCTATCTATTAAGCAATGCTATCTGATGGGATTTGAAGGGATGCCTTCTCTGTTGCAGCATCTGCCCTTTGAAAAAGTATCCCCCACCCACCCCAGGGTTTAAATAGCCTTTACCCTGCTGTGCTTTGAAGATAGGTGGAATGTGTATCCACCTGAATGGAGACACTTACACAACAATGTAAGTATTGTTGGGATTTGTCAATTGCCTCTGGCTATAATCATATTTTTTTTTACTTATACGTGTTTTTAATTTGCATGATCCATAGAATCCATAGAATAGTTGGGTGGCTTTATCATTTTAATAGATGATATATATTTTATATATGTGTATGTGTGTGTGTGTGTGTATGAACTTGTAAAGACATAGCTATTGGGAAGATACTAACCATATTATTAAATATAAATTAACATTCTGCAAAATGTTCTCTTATTATGAAAATAAAGTGCCCAATAACATTGAAATGTACACCCCCAGACATTATAATAACACGAATTAGAACAAGATCATTCCACATCATTTACAAATTCATGAGAGTGCTAAATAATTAAGCAAGTTGTATCCTTTTACTGCTGCAACAGTATTATTCTTACTTGATGGTTTCCCGTTTAAATGAATAGAAGAAAAGTACAGACAATGGTAGGGGTGCTAATGTAGTCAGGAATCAAAAGCGTTTACCACTCCAACCTTACAATATTCACATAAACTTATTATAGAAAAAATAGACTTTGGAATAATTATACATAAAAGAATAATGATTGTGATAGAGACAGCGATGACAGACTATCAGAATTAATACTATAATACTATTTGTCATATGATTTTTGGGCAACAGATCTTAACTGTATAAATAAAGCTTCAAATAAAAGAATAAGGTGGAGGTACTGGCAATAAACACCAGCATACACAAGAACAGACCTATTAAGTTAACAAAGTAAGTCATGGGTGTCAAACTCACCGTGTCACATTGATGTCATGTGACATATCATGACATTTTTTGCTGTCACGAAGCTGGAGTGGACGTGGCCTGCACATGACACATCCAGCCCATGGGCCGCCAGTTTGACACCCCTGAACTAAGATAAATTCAATCATGCTGCACTACACATTATCATAATGATATTTCCAACACACACAAATCCAATTCAATTTTTGTCAAAGCTTTGGATTTATCAAATAAACAATGTTATATATGATTCACACTTCATACAATGCCTATTATTTAAATGGCCAAAACATTCAATCTACCTCCTCTTTTTAGTAGGCTTATTCTTGTAAATAATTGCTCTATTTGAAATTTGCTTGAAGCATGATATGAGGGAGAGATACTAGCCACTTTCCCAGCCAACAGAGGCACTTATTGGTCTACTAAATACTTGAATCAATCCACAAACACTGCATATAATTCAGAAGACGAAGCCAGATTTTATTAAATCAAGCAGAAATACATTACTGATGAAGCAGCCTACCAAAATTCCAACAGTCCATGATCAGCAGCATGGAAATTTAGTCAATATGACAACCACAAAATTAATTCTTCCATAAATTCATACAGTTCTATTAAAATTCCAACATATTTAATCACAAACTAATTTAAGAAAATATATGAGAACTCAAAAAAGATAGAGGTAAAGCACTTTTCATTGCCATACATTATATTTTAATGAAACGAAGGACCAGGGGTAACATGAGAGCAGTGTTCCAATATCTCAGGGGCTGCCACAAAGAAGAGGGAGTCAAGCTATTCAAGCACCAGGAAGGCAGGACAAGAAGCAATAGGTAGAAACTAATCAAGGAGAGAAGCAACCTAGAACTAAGGAGAAATTTCCTGACAGTTAGAACAATTAACCAGTGGAACAACTTGCCTCCAGAAGTTGTGAATGCTCCATCACTGGAAGTTTTAAAGAAGATATTGGATATCCATTTGTCTGAAGTGGTGTAGGGTTTCCTGCCTAGGCAGGGGGTTGGACTAGAAGACCTCCAAGATCCCTTCCAACTCTGTTATTCTTTTATATTCCTAGAGACTCTCTTCCAAATGACATTGTTGTCTGAATTGTAGTAAAATGTGTTTTTGTGGTATTAAAAATATTATTTCCTGTTTATCAAAGGCTGTTAAGTATTTACATCTCAAGGAAATGCTGTCCTATTCTTTTCAGCTTTTACTGACTGCTTTTATTCAATAGATTTTTTTGTTATTGTTATTGTTACAACTGGCATTGTTTTACTTTGGCTGTGACCTTCTAGTTTGTATTTAGACTTGACTTAATTTTCCCTCTATAGATACATTAGCAACTTAGTTGTCTTCCTATCTGGTTTTATGACCCGATGTGGACCAGATAATCAATTACTGTTTTATTCTAGTAAGAATTTCTAATTTTTAGATTAGTTCTATCTCAGTACCTGCAAAGCTTTATTCCAACCTCTACTTAATTACTGTTTCATTTTAGAAATAATTTCTAATTTTTAGATCAGTTCTACCTCAGTATATCAAAGCTTTATTCCAGCTTGATTCTCTGAAAGACTTAAATCATTGTATAAACAGAATATCTTATTTTACTAGCTTTAACTTTAATCAGTAATTAATTCACCTGCCTTTATTTTATAATGACTTCTAGGTGGTATATATGCACATACATATATAAATACACACACACACAAACAAACAAGTATGTCAAAAGCACATTTTTATTGGATAGCTAGAAATGCCCCAGATTAGTTTCAGTTGCAGTTGACAACTTGTCAAGTTTAAGTTGAAATGGTGAAGAAACTGGGCATCATATGGGGTTTTTTTTCCTCTCTCTTCTTCCTTTCTTCCTCTTTTAAATTAAATGCACACTTATTTATCATACATAAATAAAGAGATAAAGAAAAAAGAAATTAGGTTGGCTATAAAAATGTGATACATAATTAATAAAGAGTGTTCATATATCTCAGTTCAAATATTTATAGATACATTTTTTGAAAAAAATACCTCCCAAAATCATAGAGTATAAAACTTCCTTTACCTGCAACAAATACTATGTAATGTAGAAGTGCTAGGATAGCCATCCTACTCATGATGATTCTGTACTAACTAAAAATCATATCTGTCGTAAGAATCATATTTATGTCTGGCCAGGAGACCAATGACTTGCTACTTTTCCTGCCGGCTTTCCCATTGGCTTTGTTTGTGGGAAGCCAGCAGGGCAGGTTGTAAATTGCAATCATATGAAAGAGATACTGCAACCATCATGAATGCAAAATCGTTGCTAAGTGCCTGCAAACTGGTTGATAAGTACCACACACAAAATTTTCCCATGTAAATAAGTTTAATGCGTTCCTGAACCAGACAATGTACATTTTAAGGCAATAAGTAAAAAGATAGGATTGTATATCATTACTTTACAAGAGAAATAAACCTAAAAATTAATAAATACTGTACTTTGATTGAATAAAATGAAAACTTCACTTTACCTGTACCAAGAAGAGTCCATGGTCTACTGGGATTATCCTGTTCCAGTCATGAACTCCCAGGGAATTTAAAAAACTTTATTAGGAAAAGTCCCACTCCCACCAACTGCAAAGTTCCCCTGAATCCATGCCTGCACAGCTTAGACACAGGGTTGTAAAGTCTGCAGGCAAAGGCACAAGACAAGTCCACACACAGTCCAAAATCCAGGTACAATCCAGAGTCCACACACAATAAATCCATGTCAAGGCACAAGCCCAAAATCATAGAAGCAGATCTGAAGTCACAGAGTTGGAGTGCATGCATGGCAGAGAAAATGGGCAGCTGTTTCCAATGTCATATGGCTCCATGTGCTGAGCTAAATAGTATATATAAACTTGAAAAAATTTCTAGTATAAGCCAATTAGAAAGTCCAAGCAGTGGAGCTCAAAACAATTAAATCTCTCTTGGCCAACTGAGTTAACAAACTGGAGCTCCAAAGGAGGATGGAGGAGTGTTTATGCAAATTTAACTCAATCTCTGGCCAATCAGATGAGATTAAACCCATTGCTTGGACTCTCTGAGCAGCGCACCAGAGAATGGGCAGCTGTTTCCAATGTCATATGGCTCCATCTGTTGAGCTAAATAGGCGCGCGTTGGTGTAACTCATTAGGAGGGACAAAGCTGCCTCTTCACCAGTAGCATTGCTGACCTCCCTTGTGCTTTCTTCACTTCGGCCCTATGTATCCTAGGATCTGGTAGAGGAAGCAGTTCCTCCTCATATCTGCTGACCAGTTGAAGCTATAACCCTTCTCCACCCTATGCTTCTGACTGGGTCTCCAAGCCGTCCAGCTGAAGCTGTATCTTTCCCCTCTCCTCTCCAGGCAGGCACTCATCTGGTTGTTCCCCTGATGACCCTCTGAAGTTCCTGGCCTCTCCTCTTTCTCTGACATGTTCACTCTCTGCTCAGAGTGAACAGAGACTTTGGCATCTCCCTGACCCTCCCCTGAAGACCATGGACTCAGCTCTTCCTCGTTGTCTGGGAAAGCCATTACAGGGATGGTGGGAGGGGAATGGTGAGGACGAGAAGGTGCATGGAGTGTTGTTTGAAAGGAGAGTTCCCCACTCCAATAGAACACTGGACACTTGCATTTCAGATGTTCTTCCTCTTTTCTGCCTTTTTTCAACTTGCACCACAGACTCTGAAGCATTTTTTGTCACCTTCACTAAAACCTATCCAATGAAGATTGCTTCTGTCTTCTTTTCAGAATTCCTCAAAAGTGTGAAATTGTTTGGTCATTGAGTAAATTCACATTTGTGTTTGCCAGAGCTTTGTCCAGATGGTACACTTCTCCACCAAGTTTTGAACCTCTACCCATTTTGCACACATTTCTTTTATCAAGGAACTGTGGACATCCTCCCTTATCTCCTCCTTACCTGAAGAAATCTCTTTAGCGTCCTCTTGTTGATACTCCTGTAGTTCCAGCAGCTCCTGATCACAGATTCTTCCATGCCGAATTCATTGTCCTAAAAAAGACTTCGTTCCAGGCCTTATCAATAAGATTAAGGCAATGCAGGATATTGAAATGCTCCTTCCAGAATTCTGTGAGGGTCAACTAGATGCCAGAGATGGTCTCAAATGCCTTTGGAAAGCGCCTTAGTGTACAATTTGGTGCACAACCTTTTGAAGTTTGAAATGGCCTGCTGATCCATGGGCTGGATGAGAATAGTGTTTGGGGGGCGGGAGGTAGAAACCTTACAGTGATGAAGCTGAACTCCTCCAGTAAGTAATCCTCCAAGCGTGGAGGGTAGAAAGGTACATTGTCCATTATTAGGAAAGCTTTCAGAGGCAAATCTTTCTCCAGCAAATATGTTTTCACTGAGCGACCAAACACTTTATTTATCCATTCGGTAAAAAATTGCCTCATGTGAGTTTGATATTTATGACAGTATGCTTCTTGAAAATTGACAGGTTTTCACTATAATAGAATAGTAGAAGCTTGATTTTTAAGTCCCCACTACCATTCCCACACAACAATAGAGTAAGCCTCTTCTTCATTAGTTTGTGACCTGCTGATACCTTCTCCTCTTTTGTGATGTAGACTCTAAAACCCTCAGATCCTATAAAGTCATGAATTTCACAGACAGATTCAGCAGCAGCACTCGCTGCCTTGCCACACCTCACAACACTATGGATGTCGGTCCTCTTTTTTAGATTATCAAACCAGCCATGACCTTAAAAGCTTCAACAGTCTCACCACTTGATCCAGGTTTGTTTTTCAAGAGATCGGCATGCAACAGTTTTGCTTTTTTTTTATATATCATGCCTTCCGACACACTGTCACCCACTAACTGCTTATTGTTTGCCCAGCTTCAATAACAGCTTTTCAACTTCCTTGAGTGTTTGGGAATGCTGCTCTGTTACTACTTTAACTTCTCTCGCAACATCAGCCTTTTTAATTGCTTCTTTATTCTTAATCATGGTAGAGACCATTGTTCTAGGCATACCATATTCCCCAGCAAGATCAGTAATCCAAATACTGTTTCTTTTCTTTTCTTTTTTTGATCAATGGAGGTGCAAAGTAATTTTCTGCTGAGTGCTACCACTACTCAGTTTCTTAGGACCCATGATTAGGAAAAAAAAGTAAAAGAATACACAAAATGACCACAGAAGATTAAGATAAAACCTCAAGGATATGTGTATAGGGCAAGAGCTATCGCATGATTAATGTGTAGCCCTTTGTTTTGGCTGGAAAGGCCAGCAAATCAAAAGGCAGCCAACATCGACAAGCTTTAGCTTGCATGTCGAGTACCAAACAAATGACAAGCACCAGGACACAATTGTCGCATCAAGTACTAAATTTGACAACTTTCAAAGCAATCGAGCACCACTGTACAGGCATAATGAGCGCTGTTGTTGAGCTTACATTTGAATTAAATGGACCTGAATCAAAAGCATTTGTCTTCAGTTTCTTGTTGAGTGAGAAAATAAATTTGGAAAACAAAATTATTAATTAAAATTAGGTTTGTTAAAAACATTTTTTAACAAAAACATTCCATCGAATAAAATTCTTCGCAACTCTAGTAAAAACTAGGCTTTTGAGAGTTCATTAAGTTGGAAATTAGATTGCAATTAACAGCTTAGATGTTTGCATGTAAGTTAAATCTTTTTTGTCCAATGGGAATGCACTTTTCTCTAAACAAATTACATGGATTCAACACGTATAACTGAAGATGCCAAGTTTGATTTTGATTTTGATTGACCACAAGATGTTTTAATTTCAACAACTGTTATTCTGGGGAAAAAACCCAAAATACTGCTAATGCATTATCATTTACATTCTCTACAAAAGTAATTATAAACCACTGATTGACAAATAAATATAAAACCTCTAAAACTACTAGAAAATAATTTGGATTTCTTATCCTTTATTTAGCAATTATGTTCATTAGTTTATCTCCTTTTCAAATCTTAATGGGACAAGTTAAGTGAAAGCAATATCACATTCACAATTCCCATCAGCAACTTAAATAGTAGGATATTGGAAGAAAAATCATACATGTAGCATCTTTCCATAAGATTGGAAATCTCAGCCCACACACAGACAAGCAAGACTTTGTTCAAATTTTCACTTGATACAGGTCTGTCAGGATAAATGGTTACAAATCTGTTGCTTGTGTGTTTAGCATTCGTATAATTTCATCTTACCAGGGCACACTTCATATATTAAATTAAAAGAATTATAATCACAGTGCCGAATTTTTCACTTAGAATCTCCCTGTCAATTGGGAAGTTATGCTTATTGTAATTAAGCATATAATATGTATTATTATGCTTAATTAATTGTATATTGCATTCCATGAGAACAGTATTTTGCAAAATATATGGAACAAAAAACATGGAAAAATGAAAAGGAAAATCTTAATTATATATATTGAAGTTTAGAAAATGCAGAAACTAGAGAACTGTTCTTGAAATGTTTTAAAGATTTTGAGAGTGATGGAGAGTGGGTAGGGGAGAGAAATATGAGTCCTAAAAGGTAACCCCAACTATAAGCAGCAGTAAGGTTAAAGGAAGCCCTTTAAGAGTTCTAGAAGGCTGAAAATAGTGGTATTGAATATGCAAAGCTACTAAACAATGCTATATTGAAATATAAAGCTCAGTCAACAAATACAAGTCAAAGTCATAATTTTAAGTTTTAAAAGCACATACAAGATGCTTCTACAGGATTCATATTTGTCTAAATGATTACCTTTTAAAATGGAGTGGAGTGCAAGGCAGATAAAAAGAGACCAAGAAATTTATCATCTCTTAACCAGCAGGCATTTTAACCTTGATAATACTATATCACACCAGCTAGTTCAAGGTTTATTTTTAGTCACTTAAAAGAATTTTTATCCAAGCAAACAGATAACTTTACAGTTTCTGTTTTGCTAACATCACAGTCAAAATAGCATTAAGAAGGTCAGTTGATTTCTGTGGAATTGTTAGTAGACTAGTTGGAAACATAAAATACTTTTTAAAAAAAACAGAATTAAGATTCAAAAGATATGCATGGATATATTTGTATATAGCTCTGATCTAATATTCATGTTCATATCAGTTCATAAATAACATATCTCTTCTGATTGCAGTATTATATTCCAGACTAATCCCAGAAATATGATCTTCCTCAACTATATACATTATATATTATAAATACTACATACATACGTATAGCAAAATCATGGCCTAAATTTTTCAATATTACTATAGTTTGTATAGATAAAAACTCTGGTTGAAATGTAAATTTTAATTGTCATATGGACTGCAATGTTAATATAAAATATACCTATTAGAAATTTTCAAGAAAATTGTATATAATAAAGGTAAAATGTTTTGTCTCTCTCCCCCAAATTATGCAAGAAACTATTTTCAATGCCTGAATAACTTTCATAAATTAGTAGAAATGTCTGACAAAGTTATATTTCCCTCTTTTTTATCTTCATGTATTATTCTGCTAGTACTGAAACAATAGTAATTTATGTGCCAAAATATTTAAGAGGTGAATAAAGAGTCTAATCCATGCCATCATGTTCAAACCTCCAAAATTGAAAGACACTTTTAAAACTTTAGAAACTAATATACACTTTATATCCTGCTTTAAAAATTATTGATATTCAGCTCTTTTAAATATATACTTATGTATTTTATTTTGCAATTTCTGTTACAATCACTGTATTTTTTAAAGGAATTAGTTTCTGACTTTCTCCTCAAGGGGTAGTCATTTATAAATGTCACCCAAAACAAAAACATTGTCGGTCAAAGCCTTTCAACTTGACAAATATTGACAAAAAAATGATTCACGGAATCATAAAGTGTTAGAAGTATATAAACTTTTTAGGCAACTAAAATGGCCTGAAATTTCAATTGTATGGTCATATCAATCATGTATATTTATTTCTCTAAAAGTTAAATATATTTAATATTTATAGTTAAGTATATTTATTTATGCGAAAGTTAAGTCATGTTATTTTCAATGGGTTCTATATGAAAGCAAGGAGCACCTTGCATTCCCATCAACCAAATTAAAGGCCAGGTACAATTCACTTTTATCAATGAAAATTTGAAAAGCAACATTGGTTATTTAGTGTAGTTTTATACCTGCTAACTAATTAGTATATAACACTGTAGTCAGTGGAATTTACTCCCCAGAAAAACTGCATCAGCCTCAACTTAAAAGATGTTGTTTTAGAGTTATCACTTAAACATACCCTTCGGTATGTCTCAATGTTAGAGCGAAACTAAATCTACACACAGTAGCTTACTTACGTCTGGGGTTCCTTCTCATTTTGTTGTTTTTGCTGTGGCTGAAGAACGTTATTTACCAGCTCAGTGAACCCACTAAAGGGAAACCACCTGTTCAAATAAGCAAATAATGTGACTGAATAACCAAATGAAATCATAGTAGTATAATTTTTTTTCTATAATCATTATCATCATCATCATCATCATGTAAATGCAGGAAAGCTACAGCCAATGGAAATGTTCACTGCAATTAAGTCAGCCACAATTAGGATTTAGGGGAGAATAGTTTTAAACCAGAATAATCCGCAAGCAGGTAGCAAGAAACCACATCCAACTGAAATGTGGATGAAATAACACACTGAAAGCAGCTCTTACAAGCCAATCCAAAAGCAGATAACTAACTGCAGCCTATCTGGTATTAGTTTAAAACCATCAAAGGTGCAGAAAGCAGAAAACGGCAAAGGTAGAGAAGTAAAGCCCACTGCACTTGTGTTTTTGGTTTTTTACTTACTGTGTCACTGGTTGTTTTTGTTCTTCTTTACCCCTAAAAAAATAAGTGCACAACTGAGTGCAGTGTATATAGGACATAAACCCTTTTCTATGTCTCTCATATCTGAGTGGCATCAGAAAAATATTTTTTATTTAACTACACCTTGCATTCAAACCAGTTTTCCACTATACAAAAATATTAATGCAATATCATAAAACATAAAACGTACAATGTCTCCAGGAAATAATATACTATGGTCAGTATGTAATGTTTTTACAGAATTACTTGAAATAGTGGAATCTTAAGACGTATAATTAGCCATACAATCTCCAATTTAAATTTGTAGTTTGCGTGGCTAAAAAGCCATTCACTATATACAGTAGTAAACTAAATGAAACAATAAACTTCAAAAATAATGTGATCAATATAACCATGAGGTAATCACTATCTTCAAAATTAGTTCACACTTTTCAAATATTATATTTGTGATAAAATAATTATTTGATTTGCTTATACCCTGTCCCACAAGATTCAGTTTTAAACACATAAGATTCAGTTGCTCCAACCCTTCCATAAGGTTTTGAAGATCTGGCTTTTCTCTCAGCATGGAGCAGAACGCTAGATGAACCTGTCTGTAATAACTGAAATACTGAATGATTGTAGATTGGCCTCAGTTTATAGCATGTTCTCCTCTGTGCTATCTTTACCTGTTTGATTTTGTTTTAATCCTATATTAGCTGCCAGAATCACTGTTAGTAAGTTGGAAATCTATACAAAGTGAATAAGTGAATAGCTCAATGAGGCTCTCGTTAAAGTATCAAAACCCAAAACAAAATAAGACAAACTGCCAAATAGATATCAAACTGCACTTCTGATGTGCTTCCAGGTGGTAGGTTTATGGATTTCATGGGTTCTGACTATGTCTAAGATTTTTTCTAGCAGTTATGCTCTTGATTATACCTTGACCTCTGGGATTTGGAATCTCCTTGTTACCTATGCATCAGTTGGCTAGTTGGACATGTTGTTTGTTTCCTCTTTGTACAAGTGGTTGGAAATACCTTTTGTCTCCTGCTTGACTGGTGCTAGACATGTCTCTTCTGGCAATTCTTTGGCTAACTGGATGGATCTCCTGCTTTACAGATATATTATAGTAAATACTCTTCGGGTTTCATTTGCTTCAAGATTTTACCTCACTTGCATATGGTTGCTCTGCATAACTTGGGGTTCATCTTGCTATATCCTTTACTCTTCTTATTGTATCTAACCATTATGTTCTACTTTGCTCAGCTATGAGCATTTCTTACTTGGAATGTACATACAGGCTCTGTAGCCAAATAGATGGCTTTAATGGCCTATATTAAGATTCATGCCATTCCATCATTCATATAGTGTCTTTTCTGTGACTTCTTTAGATAGCCAAGTACTATAACTGTCTCTTCCTAGAACTTGTTGGATAGATTAGCATCTATCAAAATGCTTCTTTTCAGATCCTGTCAGGCAATCATTCTTTCTGTCAATCCATTTTGCTCTAGAATATAGGTTATATAATCTGGTGCTTCATGTTCTGTTACTTCCAGTGTCTCAATGTTCATATATTCTACTCCACTGCCATTTCAGAAGATAATTAACTGACATTAGACTAGGCATATTGCTTACCATCTTCATGTATTCTTTGAGTTTTAGACTCTCATTTCGCACATTTTTGCACTTTGTGGCTATGTCTTTCTGTATTGTGTGGTAATCAATGAAGATGATGAAAAATTAGTTTCCTGACAGTCACTTGTCTTATCATTCCACATAGTCACTGTGAATTACATCCAAGGGGTGACTTGATCAGCTGTTGTTGATGTTGGGTAGTGACATGTGAGTTGTCTTTGTCATTTATGCTCCATAATGATATAGTCCTATGTCTCTTCCATTGTTTTGACTTTCAAGTTACTTTATGGCTTTAGAGGTCACAATTCTGAGTCATCTGTGCCACAGGCAGATGCAATTCTAGTGAAGAGGGTGGGTTACCACTCTGGCTTCTTCACCCTTCACCTCTAAGGGCTATACATATATAGGATAACTTCTAACTGCCCCAACAATAATGTTCACTTCATTAGAAACTGTACATGCTTCCATTGCAGTGTGCCATCTTGATCAAGCATTTCATAGAAAGTAGACTTCTATCTATTACTTATGCATACAGACATCTTTTGTTGGGGTCTTGCATTTCACACTAGTGGTGAAACATTTTACAACTCCATTTCCAATTCTTTGCACTGTTAGGCCCTTCTCATATGCTAGGTAAACTTTTTCATTGCTTCATCTCATTCTATTAAAAGTCCTTTGTTGTTATACAGTTATTGGTTCCAGAATCTATCCTCCATCTGAATCTGTTGCTTCCTTTGGCTGCTTTATAGCATTCACACTGTGACTCCAATTGCTTCACTTGCTGTAGCTTTTCCTGCTACTTTCTCTTCGGTGGCTCCCATTTTATTTTGTTCAGTCTTCCAAATAAGGTAGTTTTTCTTGTTTTTCTTTAGGCATACTGCTTTTTTGCAGCACAATAATATAGAGTGATCTCTTTCCTCCTCTCTTGTCTCCCAAGCATAAATACAGTTTACTTGCCTTCCTTCTGTAGTGATATATATAAATTCCTTGTCATATTCTAGCATAAATTCACAATCTAGTCTTCCCCCTAAGCTGTGTATAAAGAACTATTTATTCCAAAGCTATTTTTTTGTGTGCACCTTCAAATCAACAAGTGTCCACATTTTTCTTGGCAACATTTTTGGAAGTGGTTTGCCATTGACTTTTTCTTAGGGGTGAAAGGGACTGACTAGCCAAAAATCACTTAGCTAACTTTGTACCTAAAATAGGACTAGAACTCATTGTCCCAGTTTGTGTGTGGTGCCTCAACCACTATACCAAACTGGCTGTCATAAAGAACTATAGGCTTGAATTAAAAGGACAGCAGCAAAGCCCTATATGAATATCTCTCATTTCCTCTCCTTTTTTTAAACTTTTATTAAAATTTATTGTACATAAAATACAATGAAAATAAAGATTAGACAAGGGGAAAAGAGGGGTGCTGGGTAATAGGAAGAAAAAACGGGAAGGCAGAAAGCATTGACTTCCAACTCTTTCCACTACAGTAAAATATTATCTATAGTTACAGCCTCCTTTCTGCATTACATTTAGTAATTACCAGCAATTTCTGTAACTACACAATTATACTATCTTCTAACTGAAGTCTAAAGTTTTTTCTTCTTCTATTTTGAGCAAAAAGTCTGGAAGCAATTCCCAAATGGAAACCAAACTTGATAAAAGTTTATCTTAGTTTAAAACAGTTAACAATGCTATCTCAACCAAATCCATTTTTCCTTTCTATTTTTTTGTGAAAAATAATAATCTTTCTATTTACATTTATTAGATTTATACATTGTTATCATCTATAATAGCAAAAGTTCCACATATTCTTTCAATTTTTTTGTGCAACAATCCTAAAGAAAAAACTTCCAATTCCAATGTTATATTCATTTTAAAATCGAAGCTTTAAAATGCTTTAAAAATTGCCATCTTTACAGATACAATTACTTCTAATATATTGTTTTATTTTTTAAAAAAGCTTTCTAGCTATAATTCATTATAAATTTTTCATTGCTCAGTTCACACAGTATTAAACATATTCATTTTCCAAGTTCAGTTTCAGCAATATTTTGCAAATCGTAACAGTAACTTATTCATTATACTTTTAAACCCACTTGTTATTAGTATAAAATAATTTTTCTTATCCAAATTTAATATTTCATTTAACATATGTTAAATCAGTAAGGGTCCTATCTGTCTGACTCCAATTTTCCTATTAAGTTTAAGTCACCCCCTCCAACTTGTCCCAGTAAAATAAAATCTTTACCTTCAAAATACCATAGCTATTGAACAGGTACTAACTGGTTTTTTTTTCTCAGAATGTTCTCAGATACTTCTTTTAGAGCAGTTATTCTCTTATAGCTCAGTGACTTACAGTTCTTCTTTTAATTCCACTAGAACAATTTTGTTTAAGTCACCCTCATAATGAGCACTCTTACTGTCAGTTCCTATATTGCAAGAAATCAACTTTATCATTTACTTTGTCCTTTATTTGTGAAGCCATCTCAGCGGTCTGATAAATTTCTGCACTTTGTGCATCCCTAGGTCATCGAACTTTCCTCCAAATGCTTGAATTGTTGGAATTATTTTGTCTGAGCATTCCTCCAAGACACTTCTCATGATATCTAGCCGTCTTAACAGCCTCCTATGATAGTGTTTCAGTTTGTTTTCCATCTTGTTTGTCTCAGGATTTTATAGAATGAAAAAAAGCCTTTGTATTTTGTAGTTTTTGGCTCCCTCTTATGGTCAAAGAATAAATCTTTTTAAAATATATTTGCAGATCAGCAGTTGTGTCTTGGCCAATCAGATTCCGTTACAATCGGAATCCTAACCCTAACCCTCCCTCCATAAGAATTCAAAGTCACAATTTATAACTTCCAATATCAAATGAGCTTAACAGATTATTATTATTTTTTTAAAAAAGCAAAATTAAGCCACTACATTTTAAATCCATATGTTTCTCAGAAAAAGTTAATGAAAGGAAATATTCTATGCTTGGTTTACTGCCTATAATCCTCTTCCTTGTCATTTAGTAATAAAAATGTCTCTAAAGCAGCAGTGTTCTTCAAAAAGGAATATCAGACTGTGACCAAAAAAGGAACTTCTTTTAAATCAGTAAAAATAATAAAGTTGCAGGATGCAATCTGAGTTGGTCACTGGGACCAATGGTTTATTCTTCTGTTTTTGGACTTGTGGTGGAGCCCATCCTCAGGGAATCTCTCTCTCCAGAATGTGTTTTCCTACCACACATTCTGGAAAGAGGGAAGTACCCTGAGGATGGGCTCCAATCCAAGTCCAAAAGCTTGGAAGAATAAACCTCTGGTCCTGGTGACCATTTCAGATTGCATCCTGCAACATTATCCTGGGACCACGTATATTTGCCTTCATCCGTAAACGATAAAAGTGTTTAAGAAGTAGCACCACTTATTGTCTGTTTGAAAAAGAAAATTTCCAAAGCAGTTGCTTTTCCCACAATGAACTGGCTAGTCCTGTCTACCAGTTGGCAACCCACCAGCCAACACTAGCGCCATTACAGGGTCCTTTCACAAAGCACTGCTGTCTGGAGGATCTTGTCAGGCCCTCAGTTGCCCACTTTCTACCAGAAGTCATTTCCTAACCTGTACAAATTCATTTTCCTCTATGGTTCAATTTCTAACACTAAATTAACATTTTCCTACACTTCTTAGGAGTTCTGCAATTTCATCCTACACAGCTTTGAGCAGATATACTTCACTGTTTAAATTAGTCTGCTCAAGAGGTTTCTGCAACTAATCCCTCATTCCTTTAGCAGTATTTTCTCTTCTTATTTAGTTACTTATTTCCATACACAAACTTATTATAAATCTTCCTTAGCTGTCTTTCCTGTCCCAAGCTTTGTTTTTTTGTGACGGTCTTTTGTGTTGTAATTATTTTCCATAAATCATCCTTAGACTGCGAAATTTCTATTTTAACCTTTGATAGTGGATGATTCTTAACAGTTTAGCCTTGTCTTTTCTAGGTTATAGCTTTTGTCTGCCATAGGTATGTATATTCACGTAGTTTTACATATTTTAGGTACACTTTGGAATAGTAGTTAAGATGCTAGCCTATAAACCAGGAGATTGTAAGGCTGCCCTTCTGCATGAAAGCTGGCTAGTTGACCCTGTGGCAATCTCTTTTTCTCAGCCCAACCAGTGGTGGGATTCAGCCAGTTCGCACCACTTCGGGAGAACCGGTTGTTAACTTTCTGAGCAGTTCTGGTTGTTGGAAGAAATCATTAGGGCAGAGAACCGGTTGTTAAATTACTTGAATCCCACCACTGAGCCCAAACTATCTCACGGGGTTATTGTTGTGGGAAAAATAAGAAGTAGAACTATTAAATATGTTTGCCACTTTGACTTACATAAAAAGGTGGGACATAATAAAAATTGTTCTGTTTCCCTCCCCCCCAACACTCCCACAAAAAATCAGTCAAAGGTTTTCTGTCAACAGTTTATTTACACTTGGCTGGCTTCCTTTTGGCACAGAAATGTTCTGGCCACGTCTCCCCACGCACCCACGCACCTGCCAAAATCTCTGAAACGGTCTGTTATCAAGATAACTAGAAAATTACAGATAAAGCAAGAGTCACTCATAAATAGATTCTTTCATCCATGAAACAGAATTGCCCGCGCAAATTCGCAGCCTTGTCCAACACAAAAAGCCAAGAAGCTCCTCCTGCTGCCTGCTTTTATTCCCTCTGGGTGTCGCTCCGTGACTCATCATTCCCTGGACCTGCCCCAATGCTTCCTCTGCTGCGCGTGCCGGTCATGTCTGCACAGTCTCGCATCGAGCCAAGATTGGTATTGGGGCGTTGCCAAATCAGAAGAACGCCCAGGGGAATCAGGCCTTGCCAGCCCCTCCTCCTCCCCCTGGGTCGGTGCCAGGGAGGAAGAGGGCCCGGGGGAAGCAGGCCTTGCCAGCTCCTCCTCCTCACTCTCTGAATCATCCTCCTCCAGGAGTCCGAGTCCGGGAGCCTGGGTCACAACACTATCCCTCACCGCAGGGCCCTTCCCCTGGGGCTGACACTCAGGATGCAGTCAGGCTGGGTTCTGCTCATGGAAGGCCTGCACCAGGTCAGGGGCATGAATGTCAGAGGCATCTACCCAGGAGAAATCAGTCCCGTATCCCTTCCACGCGATCAAATATTGGAAACGACCTTTCAGCCAGCAGGAGTCTCACACACTGTGGACTTCGTATTCCTCCAACCCGTCCTCGGCGACGGTGACGGGCACCGCTGGGCACCGAAGGGGACTCAGTGTGGCCTCAGGGACCAGAAGGGACCAGTGAAAGACAGGATGGAGCCACATGATCGCGGCAGGGTCAGCCGGTAGGCTACCAGGTTGATGACCGCCTTGACGGGGAACGGGCCGATGAATCAGTGGTCCAACTTCTTTACCAGGTGGTCAGATGGGAGGTGTTTGGTGGAAAGCCACACCCAGTCTCCAACCGCCAGCAGGGGCGTCGCCCATCGGGAGCGGTCGGCGAAGCGTTTGTAGTCCTCCCTCGCCCGATCCAGCTGCTGATGTACCAACTGTTGGACCGCATGCAATTCCATCAGGAAGGTCTGCGTTTCAGGAACAGGAGAGTCCAGTGGTGCCAGAGGGAAGAGCCGTGGATGGTACCCCACGTTGGCAAAGAACGGGGTCATCTGGATGGAGGTGTGCTGGGAGTTGTTAAAGGCAAACTCCGCTAGGGACAGGTAATCGGCCCAGTTGTCCTGCTGCTGGTTGATGAAACAATGGAGATACTGCTCCAGAATACCGATGACCTTCTCTGTACCCCCATCGGTCTCTGGATGGTGCGATGACGACAGACACACCTGCACCTCCAATGCGGCTATCCGGCTCTTCCAGAAGTGAGCCGTGAACTGAACTCTGCGGTCCGAAACCACCCTGCCCGGCAGACCGTGGAGGCAGAAGATGTGCTGCAGGAAGAGACGGGCCGTCTTGGCAGCTGTGGGCAGCCCGCGGCATGGGATGAAGTGTGCCATCTTGGTGAGCATGTCCACCACCACCAGCACCATGGTGAACCCAGAGGACAGTGGCAGGTCCGTCAGGAAGTCCATGGAGATCGCCCCCCAGGGTCTGTCGGGTGTTGGCAAGGGCTGGAGGAGCCTGAGAGAGGCCCTGGTGGTGGCCTTGGCTTGCCAGCACAGCAAGCAGGACGTCACATACGCATATGCATCATGCCACACTCGAGGCCACCAAAAGGTCTGTGTCACCAGGTGGAGGGTCTTTAAAAACCTGAAATGTCCCGCTGCAGGGTTGTCCTGGCACTGGGTCATGACGAGGGCTTGGAGTGGTCCTGTGGGCACGTATAATCGCCCCCGAAACTTGAGTAAGTCTTCCTCCAAGGTCCAAGGAAACGCGGGGCCCACCTCCGCTCTCCTTTGCTGCGACCAGGTGTCCTGGCGCTGTGCCTCTCACACTCGGGCCCGCAAGTCCACCAGTTCCCGTGCTGCAGCCAAGGCTTCTGCCGGCAGAACCGTCTGTGGAGAAAGGGGGTCCTTGGCGCAGAGGTACTCCAGCTTGCGGGACAGGGCGTCCGCCCTCCGGTTGTGACTGCTGGGAATGTAGGTCACGTGGAAGTTGAACCGGGCAAAAAACAACGACCACTGGATCTGCTGCTGGTTCATCTTCTGAGCTGTGGTGAGGTGCTCGAGATTCCGATGGTCCATTCGGACCTCCACCTGATGTCGGGGCCCTCCAGATGGTGTCGCCAAGCCTTGAATGCGGCCTTGATAGCCAGCAACTCCTTTTCCCAGATGGTGTAGTTGCGCTCGGAAGGATTGAGTTTCCGGCAGTAGTAAGCGCAGGGAAAAAGAATGCCGCCATTCGCCGGAGCCTGTAGCAGCACCGCTCCAAGAGCCACATTGGACGCATCCGTCTCCACCACAAAAGGCCGGAGCGGGTCGGGATGCCTCAGGATGGGTTCCGTGATGAAGGCTTTCTTGAGGGCTGTGAATGCTTCTTGCTGCGGGGACCCCACCGAAACAGGACCTTCTTCCTGAGGAGCTGGGTAAGTGGAGCCATCAGTGTGGCGAAGCCCGGGATGAAGGTCCGGTAGTAGTTGGCGAAACCCAGCAGGCGCTGAACATCCTTCACCGAACGAGGGGCTTCCCAGCTACACAAAGCCTCTACTTTGCGCAGGTCCATGGCTATACCCTCGGGCGAAATGATATGCCCGAGGAACTCTATGGAAGTCCAGAAGAAGACGCATTTCTCCAGCTTCGCATTGAGTTGGTGCTCCCGCAAGCGTTGCAGAACCAGACGGACGTGCCGAAGGTGGCTTTCCTTGGACCAGGAGTAAATCAGGATGTCATTCAGGTAGATCACAACAAACCGATCCAACATGTCTCGGAACACGTCATTCATGAAGTGCTGGAAGATGGTGGGGGCGTTGGTCAATCCGAACGGCATGACGGTGTATTCATAGTGTCCGTATCGGGTGCCGAATGCCGTCTTCCATTTGTCTCCCTCTCGCATCCGCACCAGGTTGTAGGCTCCCCAGAGATCGAGCTTGGTGAAGATCGTGGCCTCCCGCAACCCCTCCAGCAGCTCTGGGATGAGCGGCAGCGGTAGCGATTCCGCACTGTAATGGTGTTTAGCCAGCGGTAATCACAGCACAGGAGCAAGTCCCCCGTCTTCTTCTTCACGAAGAGGACCGGGGCGAGAGAGGGGACTTCGAAGGCCGGATGAACCCTCAGGCCAGGTTTTTGTCCAGGAAGTCCCTGAGGGCAGGCAACTCAGGCTCCGACATGGAATACAGGCATCCCACAGGCAGCGGTGCGTTGGGCAGGAGGTCCATGAGGCAATCGAAGGGCCGATGCGGGGGTAATCGGTCCGCCTCCTTCTCGCTGAACACGTTGGCGAAGTCCATCAGCTCAGGAGGCAAGGAGACGGCAGGGGTGGAGACGTCCTGGCCGGCACAGGTGTGGCGGATGTGGTCGACGCACTGCAGGCTCGGGAAAGAGATGGTGTTCTGCAACCAGGCCACCTGAGGATCGTGGGTCTGAAGCCAGGCCAACCCAAGGACCAAGGGAAAATGAAGGTCCGCCATGACATAAAACTGGATCGTCTCCTCATGGTCCCCAATGGCTGGATGGCGAATTTAATGGGGCCGGCCTGCAGTTCTCGCCCATCAATTGTCTCTACCCACATTGGAGGGTCCACTGGAACCACGGGGACCGCAAACTGGGTCACAAAGGCCTGGTCCATAAAGTTAGTTGTGGCCCCTGAGTCCACCAGCGCATGTGCCTGGAGCCCATCCGACCGGTTCCCCAACCACACCCGTGTGTCCAGAATCAGATGCCGAGGGGGCCAAGAGTTACTTCCACAACGTCCAGTGGGGGCTTGGTACGTGTCCGACCTAGGATTTCCCCGAGGTTGGGCCTGCTCCATTTTCTGATTGGTTACGCCGTGATTCGGGGACCAGCGTGCGTGCCCCACTTCGCTTTCTGGGGCAAGAAGCGGCAAAGTGGCCGGGCTCCCCGCAATACAGGCACAATTTCCCTTGGCACCTCCGGTTCTGCTCCTGGGCCATCAGGCGAGGTCTAGCCGTTCCCAACTCCATGGGCTCCTCCTCAGCGGGGCCACCCGGGGCGCTGGTGGTACAGGAAGCAGGGGTGCAGATGTCGACAGCGGGTCCCGGGGGTGCGACGGGACAGTTGCCGTTGCAGACGGGCATCGAGGTGGAGACAAAGGGGCACCAAGTCATCGAGGGTCCGCGGTGCCTCCACCCGGGTCAGCTTGTCCTGCAGCTCCTCTGAGAAGCTCTCCTGGAACGCGTCCACCAGCGCTGCGTCATTCCTGTCAGAGTCCTGATGCAAAAGACGAAATTCGGCGATGTAGTCCTGCAGGGGGCGCTTCCCTTGACGGAGTTCCCTAAGGTGCCTGGTTGCCATCAGAGTCCGAACGGGGTCCTCGTACATGATGCGCAGGTGCTGCCAAAAACGCTGGTGGTCTGCCAGCAGGGGGCTGTCCTGGAGCAAGAGGGGTGTGGCCCATCAGGCAGCCAAGCTGGAAAGAAGGTTAATCACGAAGGCCACCTTAGCCCGGTCGTCTGGGAAATCCTCCGGCTACATAGCCATGTAGAGCTGGCACTGTCCCAAGAAGGTCAGAAACATCTCAGGCTGCCCAGAAAACTTATCCGGCCTGGTTATCGAGCACTTGTGACGACGAGGAGGAGTGGGAGGACGGGGAGGGCTGCAGGGACATTCTCGGCAGCAAGTTGGCCTGTCACTTGCTGCTGTAGCTGTTGATTAGCTGCTTGTAGCTGCTGCAACTGCTGCTGTACCTGCTGCTGGTCCATTTTTAGTGGAAGATGGTTTAGTTGGGGTGTTGGACAAAATGTTCTTTTTCTCCCCCCAACACTCCCAACAAAACATCAGTCAAAGGCCTTCTGCCAACAGTTTATTTACACTTGGCTGGATTCCTTTTGGCACAGAAATGTTCTGGCCACGTCTCCCCACACACCTGCCAAAATCTCTGAAACGGTCTGTTATCGATAACTAGAAAATTACAGATAAAGCAAGAGTCACTCACAAATAGATTCTTTCATCCATAAACAGAATTGCCCGCGCAAATTCGCAGCTTTGTCCAACACAAAAAGCCAAGAAGCTCCTCCTCCTGCCTGCTTTTATTCCCTGTGTGTGTCACTCCATGACTCATCATTCCCTGGGCCGGCCCCAATGCTTCCTCTGCTGCACGCACTGGTCACATCTGCGCAGTCTCGCATCAAGCCAAGATTGGTCTTGGGGCGTTGCCAAATCGGAAGAAGGCCCGGGGGAGTCAGGCCTTGCCAGCCCCTCCTCCTCCTTCTGGGTCGGTGCCAGGGAGGAAGAGGGCCCAGGGAAAGCAGGCCTTGCCAGCTTCTCCTCCTAACTCTCTGAATCCTCCTCTTCCAGGAGTCCAAGCCTGGGAGCCTGGGTAACAACAAAAAATATTATGAATGGTCACACATTCAGTCAGATGTTTAGATTGGATCTAGCATTTATGTCCACCAACCAAGTGCTTTCCAAGGACCTGTGAGAGGCAAATGTTGTTTAATACTAAAGTATTGCTGCAGGATATAAACCATTCCAAGTAAAGCTGCTTTTGCAATTCGCTGATTTTCTGAATGACTATGGTGTTCAAGTGGTGCTCCAGTTGTTTTTGGTTTGCCCCAAGGCACCTATTACTCTTATTACTAACTTTGCTTTCTTTTGCCACGATCTACTTCTATTTGCATGTCTTTATATTTTATGATTTTCTCCTATTCTTTCTCTTCTATTCTGCTGTCCCCAGGTATTGTGATATCCATTATCCAGACTTTTTTTGTTGTTGTTCATATCAATAGTGATTATATCTGGGGTGTTGTGTGGCAGATGTTAGTCTGTTTGAATTCTAAAGTTCCAGATAATTTTTTCATTTTCTATTATTTGGTCTGTTTTGTGATCCCATCAGTTTTCTCTTACAGGCAAGTGATATTTCTTGCAGATATTACAATGCACTATTGTTGCTACCTACTCTCATCCTTGTTTGTAGACAGTCCATGCAATATTCTTGCAGCAGTTAACTAGGTGAGGCACTGTTTCTTCAGCTTCTTTGCAGAGATGGTATTGGTTAAGGTGCTGACCTAGAAACCATGAGGCTGAATCCTAGCCCCATTTTAGGCATAACTTTGGATCAATCACTTTCTGTCTCAGCCAACCCACCTTACAGGATTGTTATTGTGGGGAAAATAGGAAAAGGAAAGAATATTATATACATTTGCTGCCTTGATTTATTTTTAAAGTAATAACAGTAGGATAAATTTAACAAATAAATAACTTTGCTCTCTATTGCTGTTTTCTCAATTCTAGCATTATATGTGTGTGTCTTAAGGCTTTGTCTTTTATAGCCAGAATTAAACTCTGTCTCTTCAACATTTCTGCTTTTAATCATTGCCATGTCATGTTATTTGCTTTGCCTGCTAGGTTTTTATGTACTGGCCACGTAATACTTTTCTTTGCCATGTATCTTTTACATGGCCATTGGCCAATGTCATTGCATTAAAAAACTAGCAGGCAAAGCAGACAAGAAAATCATTATTTATGGTTGGTTGTACAATCAGCCAGATGTTTATATTATGGTCGGTCACACAGTCATCCAGATGTTTAGAGTGAAAATAGTATTTTTATCTAACTCACATCCTTCCCAAAGATCTAGGATAGGAGATATTGTTGTTTGATGGTGTTGAAAATATTGTTGCAGGATGTAAGCTGTTCCAAGTAAAGCTGCCTTTTGCAACTGATTGATTTTGTCAAAGCTCATGGCCTTCAAATAACACTCCAATTGTTTTGCGATTGCAACTGACATGTCTATTACTATTGGTACTGTTCCTGTTTTGTTTTGCCAGCCTTTCTACTTCTATTTGTAGGTCTATGATTTTCTCCAGTTAATTTCTATTGTGCAAGTACTGCAACAGAGGTGGGTTTCAGTAGGTTCTGACCAGTTCTGGAGAATCACTAGCGGAGTAGTTTGAGTAGTTCGGAGAACCAATACCACCTCTGACTGGCCCCACCCACATCTATTCTCTGCCTCCCGAATCCCAGCTGATCAGGAGGAAATGGGGATTTTGCAGTAACCTTCCCTGGAGTGGGGAGGGAATGGAGATTTTACACTATCCTTCCCCTGCCATGCCCACCAAGCCATGCCATGCCCACCAAGCCACACTCACAGAATCGGTAGTAAAAAAATTTGAAACCCACCACTGTACTGCAACATCCGCTATTTATTAGTTTGCTTGTATCCTGCCTTTATTATTTTTACAAATAATTCAAGGTAATGAACACATCCAACACACCTTCTTCCCCCTATTCCCCTCATAGTAACAACTTGGTGGGGTGGGGTGGGCTGAGAGACTAACTGGGCCAAAGTCACCCAGCTTTCAGAGCTAGGCAGGCCTTGAATTCACAGACTCCCACTTTCTAGCCTGGAGCCTTAATCACTATACCAAACAATTCAGACTTGAAATGTTTTATGGTAATTTTCATCTGACTTGTGCATTTTATCTTGGCCAATATCTTATCCTGGCTTTTTAAAAACTCTTTATGATAAAATTTAATGCTTTGAATGGATGTATTTCAGAATATTTTAAAATGTTCCACTTTGAAATTCACTCTTCTGGGTGATGTATGTACCAGTTTAACCTCATCTTGTTTACGCTTCATTTTCATTAATTTTTATTAGTCTGTTCTGATGGTTTTGTTCCATGTGAATAGATTTAATAGATTTAAAAATACAATTAATATTTTATTTAGTATAGTAAATGGTATAGGAAGGGTGGCCATGGTCATTCATGCAAACACTTCCTTCAACCTTAAAGGTAAAGGTAAAGATTTCTGATTCTAGGGAGCAGTGCTCATCTCCATTTCTTATCCAAGGGAGTCAGTGTTATCCAAAGACATTTCCATGTTCATGTGCCTGAGGTGCATGGAACGCTGTTACCTTCCCTCCGAGGTGGTACCTATTTATCTACTTGCACTTGCATGTCTTTGAACTGCTAGGTGGGCAGGAGCTGGAGCAAGTAAGGAGAGCTCACCCAGTTGTGCAGCATTGGGGTCTAGGACCCAGGCTGTTAGCTTTTCCAGCTGACAAGCTCAGCATCTTTAACCACTGAGCAACCACACCCTCCTCCTTCAAGCTTAGCTGTTACTGATTCACCCAATCGAATTTCTGAATACAGAGGGTAGAATTCATAAAATAATAATACAGATAGTCCTCGATTTATGGCTGTAAAGGAGCCTACCCCATACAATCATAAGTCATGATGATCATAAAGTGGATCAACATGTGTTGAACCCAATTTTATAATCTTTCTCAAAAGGGTTGTTAAGCAAATCGCCATGGTTGTTACGTGAACCCATAGTTTGTTATGGGACTTTTTGTCGAAAACCAGAAGTAAATTGTAGTTGTCCTGTAACTTCAAATGGTTACTAAACAACCAGTTGTTTGTCGAGGACCATCTGTTGTAATAATAATACTTTAAACACCTGGCTGATGATGAGAAAAACAAAAAAACTCTGGATTGTTTGGTCTAGTGATTAAGGCTCTAGGCTAGAAAGTTGGAATTTGTGTTCAAGGCCTGCCTAGCTATAAAAGCTAGTTGGCCAGTTACTCACTCTCAGCCCATCCCTTGTTATGGGGAGCATAGGAGGAAGAAGGTGTGTTGCATATGTTCGTTGCCTTGAGTTATTTGTAAAAATAATAAAGGCGGGATACAAACAAACAAATAAATAGCGGAAGTTGCAATACCTGGAGACAGTACAATAGAGAAGAACTGGAGAAAATTGCAGACCTACAAATAGAAATAAGAAAGGCTGTGGCAAAAGAAAACAAAAATAGTACTATTAGTAATAGGCACCTAAGTTGTATTCCCAAAACAACCGGAGTGTCATTTGAAGACCATGAGCATTGACAAAATTACTATCAGTCAGTTGCAAAAGGCAGCTTTACTTCGAACAGCTTACATCCTGCGACAATGCTTTCAAAATGTTCTCTCAAAAACATTAAAAACAGATTAGTTCAAAAATTGTTATTCATGGGGGCGTGGCCATGACCGTGGTGGGGTAAGGACCTTTCCTTCACTTCACAGGGCTTAATAATGAAGATTTATGAGGATTAATGCTGTTTGGAATGCACCGTTATGGATGAAAGTTAATAAATCATGAAGTGGAAGTGTTAATAGCCCAGCAGACTGAATTTAAAACTGGTAGGTCATCTGAAACTGCTTGAATTAAGGAGTTTTTACTGCGTGGGATGACCGAACTGGCAGACACAAGGAGTTTGGAATAAACTGCTGTCTTTTGCTTTCCTTATTATAATTATCGTGTTCTGTGTTAAATGCTGAGGCTAAGGAATATCAAAGACTGAATTTGCTAATGAGAAGAATTTTAATTGAAGAGATCGATCTTTTGTGTTGGACTGACTGGCTGATTGGCTGAAGAAGATTTTATTAGGTGGTATAATTTTTTTATTATTTTTCTTTTGAGAGGAAATTAATAGCTTGTTTATATTACAGAAAACAAAAAAAGGACTTTGTTTTGAAGTTCAAGCTGGTTTGTTTTTTTTTTCTCTCTGCCGATGTGGAGAAAAAATGGCGCTGATTAAGCTGTGAGGTAATTGTGTTTCTTTGTGGAGTGAATATGACTCATAAGTTACTGATAAGCTACTAACGAGTGCAAATAAGCCGTTTCGCTTCAATTAAAAGATTGTCGTCCCTTGATCTTCATCAAGACCCTCTGTAAAATTGGTTTGACTGCTGTCCTTTGATCTTCACTAAGACTCTTTGAAAAATTGGAATCCCAGTTTGAGAAATTTTTTGGTTTTTTTTTTTTTCAAAATGACTCAACAACTTTCAGAAAAGCAGCAAATTGCTGCAGCTTTAAATAAAATTGGGGAAAAAATAGCAGCACTATCAGAGCGTATAGATAATTTGACATTTAAACTGACATCCGAAGTGCAAAATTTAAAGCAAGATATGGATGATAACTTTGCTAAACAAAAAGAGGAAATGACAATGATTAAAGATGAAATGGAGCAGCTGCATGTGCATGAGGCAAAAGTAGATCGGCAAATTGGCAAAATATTTTATAAAAATGAGCAGCAAGATAAGAGAATTTGTCTTTTGGAAGAAGAGATGAGGAAATATAATTTTGTTATCAGAGGTATCTCGGAAGAAAGGGAAGATAAATTGAAACAGCGGGTTTTGAAATGGATTAATGATTTGGATACGCAACTTACGTTCACAATAGCAGACCTGGCAAGCGTTTTTAGAATTGGATATAGAAGGCAAAATGGTTCTAACAGGAATGTGCTTGTCAGGTTCGCAAATCTTGGTGATAAGTTGGAAGTTATGGCCAAGTTAAGAGAGTTGGGAGATGCTTTGAAGTTTGAAGGGAAGACTATTCAAGTCTTCCCGGATATATCAAGAGAAGAAAGGGCATGGAGATTTTTTTTAAAACCAATTACAAAAGTTTTGAGAGATAATGGAATTAAATACAATTGGAGGCCACCACAACAATTGAAATTTTTTTATAAAGGAAGGATGCGTACAATCACCCCAGATATAGATGCATTATTATATTTACGGAGCTTGGACTGATTGAGATGGAGGATTTAATGGAGATAAAAGATCAAATGCTTCAGATGGGTGGAACATACGTGGAAACATCAATCTCAGAAGAAGAAAAAGGGGCTATTGGAGGCAAGACTCAAAGGGTTAAAGAGGAAAGAAATATCACCTGTGTTGGTTGAACAGAAGAAGAGTCGTGAGGATACAGTAGGAGAAGAAGCAGATAAGAGTCTTGGAAAATATGAAGCTGAATGCGGGTCATCGCTATCTTTTTTTTTGAGTGATGAATTTAAATAGACAGCCCGAAGAAGTGCCCGGCATTGGCACGTCCCTCTCCCCATTCTCTTTATAGAGGCGAAACCGATGAGGATGTGGGGGAAGAAGATTGTTTGTACTTTATTGTTTGTTTTGTTTTTTGTTTTTTTTTCTGTTTTCTTATTGTTGTTTATATGGCAGTTTAATGTCGGGTGGTGGGGGGCACAGAAAGGAAGATGCGGGGATAGGATTAAAAATTTATATTTTAAATGGGAGTTATAAAAATAATGTCATGGAATGTGAAGGGTACAGGGAATCAGATTAAAAGAAGAAGATTGGAGCTTAAGATTAAAAGGGATTTACCAGACATTTTATTTTTACAAGAAACTCATCAGAAATCTGAAGATTCAAATAGAATGTATATAAAAGGTATGCAAATATATGAACAAGCAGTTGGAACTTCAAAAGCTAGAGGAGTTGCAACACTGATATCAGATAGGGTGTACTTTGAAAACATAAGGTAATTTTGGATGAAGATGGAAGATATGTAATAATTGTTGGAAATCTTAATGAGGAAAAAGTGACACTTGTTAATTTATATTTACCGAATGAAAAACAAAGAGAATTTCTTGAAAAATAACAAAATTTTGGAGAATGAAAGTGTAGGAAAGTAATTGTGGCTGGGGATTTTAATTTAATCAGAGATAAAATAGACAGTACTAATCCCACCGCTGTGGAGGAGCAAATAAAATGGGGATTTTAAATATGTGGATGCTTCAAACGGCGTGGTTGATGTGTGGAGAGAGGTTAAAGGAATTGAGAGAGTATACACTTTTTTCTAAGATATATAATACATATTCTAGAATTGATTATATTTTTCTTTCTAAAGATTTGTTGAATAATGTGGATAAGGTAGATGTGGGAATTTAAAGATTCTGATCATGCAGAAGTTATGGTGGACTTAGATTTTAATTTTGAGAAAAAGAAGCTATTGGAGATATGACGAAATTGTATAAAATGAAAAGGATAAAAATGGATACTTAAAAATTGGAGGAAAGTTGGAGATTAAATGATAACGGGAGGTTAAATTTGAAATTGTTTGGGATGCGATGAAAGCGGTGTTTAGAGGAGAGTATTAAATTATCAAGTAGGAAATATAAAAATTATAAAATTAAAATGGAAAGAGATAAAAATAAGATTAAAGAATTGGAAAATCAATTTTTGCTTACTAAAGAAAAAAATTTTTTTCAGGAGCTTAATATGTTAAGAAATAAAATGATAGAAGAAGATACAGAGTTAGTAAAAAGAAATTTGAGATTTTTAAATAGGAATTTTTTTGAATTTAGTAATAGAAATTCTAAATTATTGGCAAAGATGGCGAAAGATAAAAGAGAGAAGAGAGAAATTGGAGTTTTGATAGATGATAGAGGTATAAGATGTTATAAAAAATTAGAGAAATGTGAAGTGGTTAGAAACTTTTTTCAGAATCTATATTCAAAGAAATCAATTAATCGGGGAAAATTGCAGAGTTATTTAGAAAAGTATGTGGTGAAAATTGATCAAACATATAAGGAATTGATGGAAGAAGATATAACACAAGATGAGATTAATGGAATAATACAAAAATTAAAATTAGGGAAAGCTCCAGGTGAGGATGGATTACCTGTTGAGTTTTATAAAGAATTTAAAGAATTAATAATACCAAGACTGCAAAAATTATTCAATGGAATATTACATGGTGGGGAAGTACCTTCGTCATGGAATAGAACGGTGATATCCCTAATTCCTAAACCAGATAAAGATTTAGAAAGGATTGAGTCCTATCGGCCCATTTCTTTAATTAATCAGGATGCAAAGATATTTACTGCTATTATAAGTAATAGATTAAATAGATTTATAGATAGATATATAAGTTATAATCAAGTAGGCTTTGTGAAGGGTAGATACATGAGTGATATTGTTAGAAGAGTATTAAATATTATAGATGTAGCTGAATATAATGGTGATAAAATTGGTATAGTATCATTGGATATTTTTAAAGCTTTTGATTCTGTACAATGGGAAACAATTAAAGTAATTGTGGAGGCTTTAGGCTTTGGTAATAAGTTTATACATGTTATTTCAAAATTGTACCAAAAGAGCAGTGCAAGAGTGAAGGTGAATGGAATATTAACTGAAGAGATAAAATTAGAAGCTGGTACGAGACAAGGATGTCCCTGTCCCCAACATTATTTTTATTGGCTATGGAAATATTGACAAAATGATAGAAAAGATGAAGAATTAGAAGGATATAAGGGTATAAGATAAATTTGTATGGATGATACTTTAATTATTTTGAAAATGTAGAGAAAGATTTGAAAAGATATATAAGCATTTGATAGAATTTGAAGAAATGACAGGATTGAAAGTAAATTGGTCAAAGTCAGAATTATTGATGGATAGTAATGGTAATGAGTCTGAGAATATGCAAGAGCAATTTGGGATAAGGATTAAAACACATTGAAATATTTGGGTATAGTGCTTTCACTTAAGGTTAAAGAATTGAAAAAACTTAATTATGATGTGGTGATTAACGAAATTGAGAAGAAGATAGATAAATATAAAATTTTAAAGTTGTCTTGGTTTGGTAGAATTGCAATGTGTAAGATGATGCTGCTGCCCAAGTTCAACTTTTTATTCGAGATGCTACCACTAAATCTGACAGAGAAAGATATTGAAGGATATCAGAAAAAACTGGATAAATTTTGCAATGGTAGCAAAAGACCCAGATTAGTGAAGAAAATGTGGTATCAAAATCAAAAGGAAGGCGGATTAGGAATCCCCAAATTATTTAATTATTACTGTGCGTATGGTATCCGGATAGTGGTAAAAATACTTAAAGGTGAAGATAATTATTGGAGAGATTTAGAGTTAAGGGATATAGAGAAATTTGGATCAAGGTGGTTTTTAGATAAAGCAAATTTAAAATGTGTAAGTAGAAGTTATTGGTTAAAGGGATTAAGTAAAATGTGGAACAAATTTGTTAAAATTTTAATTCCGGATATAATCTTTTTGGGGGAGACAACTGGAATTTGGCCGATTAAAAATAATATAAAACGTAATGAAGTGATTAAAGAGGAAAATATAGAAATTATTAAAGATTGGATAAAAGTTATGGGAAATGAAAGGAGGAATAAAGAAATTATTGAAAAATTAGGGTTAAGTTGGTTTGAAAAAATACAGATAGAAAAATGGACAAAAAAACTAAAGGAAAATTATTCGATAAATAGATCTGAAACTGAATTTGAATATTTAGTATCTCGGATTATGAAAGATGAAATTGGGCTAAAGGGACTCGTTAGTAGGGTTTATAAAATTATAAATTCTGATGAAAAATTACAAAGAGTGATGAGGACAAATTGGGAAAAAGATCTTAATATTGAAATACCAGAATCAGATTGGAATGTGAATTGGAAGAGTAGAATTATGAGAACTTTATCTATAAGGATTAAAGAGCACAATTATAAAGTTGTTTGGAAATGGTATTTGACTCCAGTAAGATTGTCACAAATGGATAAAAAAACTAGTAAAAAATGTTGGAGATGTGAGTTGGAATTGGGGACTTATGAACATATGTGGTATAATTGTGATAAGGTTAAAAAGTTTTGGCAACAATTGGAGAAAATGATATTTGAAATGATGGGGAAAGTAATAACATTGAGAGTGGAAACTATATTATTGTTGGTAATTAAGGAAATAGAATTAACAAAATATGAAAAAGAATTGATTAGAATTATGATTATAATAGGTAGAATTATAATAGCTAGATATTGGAAATTGGATGTGATTTTTAGAATAGAAGAGTGGAATTCTGAAATGTGGAAATTAGCTTTAAATGATAAAATGACATGTGATATTAAAATTAGAAGTGGTGTGTATAAAGAAGATATTTTCTGGAAGACTTGGAAACCATTTGTGGACTTTGCGCTTGGAACATTGGACGCTTCAGTACCTGTACCTCGAGAACGTGGATTTTGGCAATCATGAGGATATATCCGAAGACCCAAATCTTCCTTTTATGTATAGCACAAGGGTGTAATAATGTATTTTCTTTTTGTTTGTTTGTTGCAAAAAAAATAATAATAATAAAAAAAAAAAAATTGTTATTCATTTCCCACTTCACATCCTACTGAAACATTCCTAATTTAGTGTAATAAAATAGAACCTTTGCAAGACATCTTGTTACATTCACCTTAACAATAAAGCCAGGATTAAATAGATTCTTTGCCTATGGTATGTATAAAGTATGTATAAAGTTACAGAGAATATCTATGGAGAATCCTTTGTCACTCACCAGGCTCCTTGTCTTACTATGGTTTTTTTAAAGTTACATTAATAACTACAAAAATAAATATACACAGCAGGCAAGACAAATATAACAGTCATTAGTCATTAAAACAACTGGGATATGAGTCCCTTCACACACTCAGGACCCCAGGCTATATCACAAAACCAGGTCTTTGGGGCCTTCTACAAGGCCAACAGGGTCAGGGGCAAACAAGGTCTCTAGAAGGAAAATATTCTAGAGGAGAAGTGCCTATGGCAGAAAAGGCTCGTCTTCTGTGCCTACCAGCTATCATTCTGCCCAGAGCATGCCCATCTTGCCAGACTGGATATGATGAGTAGAAACAAATGGTCTTTTAATTACCTGCTCCCAAGCCATAAAGGGGTTTAAAGGTGAAAACAAATTCCATGCATACTTGCACATATACCAAGTAGCCAACACCATTTACTATCTGTGCTGCTGTGTTCTGTATCAGTTGAAGCTTCTGAATGCTCTTCAACAACAGCCCCATGTAGAGCACATTGTAGTAGTCCAGATGGGGCAGGCATGAAGGCATGAGTGATAGCAGGAAGGACCTCCTGGTTCATGAACAAGCACAAATGGCACACAAACTGAAGATGTGCAAAGGCCCTTCTATCCAGACTTGCCACCCACTCTTTCAGCAGGAGCCAGGAGTCCAGGGCTGCCCCCAGATTGTTCACCAGGTCTGGGTGAACCAGAGTCAACTCATACAAAACCAAAGGTGAAAGATCCTCAGCACCAGAAGTTCCAAAAACCAACAACTACTCAGTCTTCCTTGGGTTGGGCCAGAACCTGTTCCATTCCATTCATGTCCCTACAGCCTCCAGGTATTGGCGACAGGATGTACATAACCTCAGTCAGGTAACCTGGAGTGGAGGTGTAAAGCTGAGTGTCATCAGCATGGTGATCATCATCAGCATAGTAATACTTCACCCAAACTACTTGGTGACCTCACCCAGCAGCTTCATGTTGATATTAAACAAGAGGGAAGGGAGAACCAAGGTCAGTGGCAGTCCATAAAGTAGAGGCCGCAGGCTGGACGTTCCGGTCCTGTATCAACACTAATTGGAACTTGACTTAGAGGAAGGATGAGAACCAGTCCCACACAACGCTGACCACTCCCAACTACTGCAGCTTATCTAGAAGGATAACATGTCAATAGTAACTAAAGCCACTGAGAGTCCAAGTAGAGAAGGATAGATGCAGTACACTTATCCTGCTCCCGCCAGAGGTAATGACCTAGAGCACAATCAATGTCATCTTGATCTCATATCCATGCTTGAATCCAACTGAAGGGGGTTCTTTGAAAAATGGGGATTTATGAATAATAGTAATTCAGTTTACATGGCCATCCACAGAATGGAACGGGAGAACAGATGTGTGGAAAAGTGAACCCACCACCCAGAATGAGTAGGCTATTTTTTCTCTCCTGGGACCCAGAGTTTTGGTACTACTTGGAAGAAGGGTCAAAACAGCCCAACCATCTCCTTCTTTGGAGCATCTATTTTAGAAAAAAAAATCAAGCATGTGTGTGGTACGTTCAGAAAGGAGTCAAGCTTTGATGACAGCAGCAAAGATGAGGAGAAAGAGAAACCTTCAACCCAAAGACTAGACATCTTAGTTCTTCAGGCAGTGAGAGAAAACTTAAATTTTTGGACCCACAAGACCAGCTGAGGGAGAAAGAAAGAGCCTGACCAGAGCCTGAAAACCCAAGCAAACCTGCAACCAAAGCAAGCAATTGAGACTGAGACTGACTAGAAGAGTTGAAGACCTGGGGGGGAAGGAAAGATCTAAAGAGCTAAGAAATTGTTAGGGCAGGAAAACATAGTGATACAAAACATAGAGATAAGAACATAGAAATAGAGATTATAGATTAAATAAAATAGCAATCGCACTTAGGCTTCACAGCACTTTCTGAGTGGTTTCCAATGCCAGCATATTACCTCCAACAATTTAGGTCCTCATTTTACTGACTTTGGGAGGATGGAAGCCTGAGACAACCTTGAGCTGATGGGGATCGAATTCCTGGCTGTGGACAGAGCTAGCCTGCAATACTGCATTCTAAGCCACAGTGCCATCACTGCTAAACTTAGAGTAACAGGAAGGAAGTAATATATATAAGATAGGTGGATAGATAGTAATAAGTAGATATTTAATATAAACAAGCATGGGATTAGCCTTAAATTCTGAAGTAAGGAATAGGAGTTTAACTTGGTACAGTAAAATAGTTTTTGTGCAAAAACAAATGCAATCTTTGTGTTTCTGTCCCATGCCATACTAACCAAATGATAAAACCTGTTATCATGAAGTCATTGTGCAAGTACTGCAACTTACATACTTGCATCAAGAATAAAATTGTTTGGAGTATACAAATTTCACAAGGACTGAATTTCCATCAGGATATCAGGATAAGTGTCTCATCATTTTTGTGTTAATATGGCTTGCTGGTAATTTCATTATCTTTCACATTCTATTTACTGTTGAAGTTCAACTTGGTAATGGTACATATAGTAATTAAATAAGTCTTTTAGTGACTTTTAAATGTGAAAGTTGAAAATCTAAACAATTTTATTATGTGCCTAAATTTGTGTTTTTTCAGAACAGAAATGTATTACTTGCTCCATATTTTCTTTTGGTGTGTTTGGTGGAACAGATGTTTACCGTATCTGGGTTGCAAAAATCCAGCTGAACTCTAGGTGACAGAAGAAATAGAGAAAGCTATAATTTTTTGTTGCCATCTAGCAGTTGCCTAAAGTCATGCAGACCAGATATGGTAGACTTAGTCATAGTCAAGTTCTGGTACAAAGAGAATTCCTGAATGTTTAATGAAATAATGATTCTAAGTCATATTTACCAAACAAATAATTGTTCTAAAGCAGGACCTCAAGGCTCTTGTTACCAGCTAATTAGGGACATTCATTTGTGTTTGTTTGCAGTTGTATTCATTTAAAATGAATAGAAACCTCATTCATGAAAAGACAGCATGAATGTAGGAGTCTCTAAATACAAAAGTGTCATTAATAACTAACCCAAATAACCTGAATGTAAATTTTATTTATTTATTGATTGATTGATTGATTTGATTTTTATACCGCCCTTCTCCCGAAGGACTCAGGGCGGTGTACAGGCAAAAATAAAACAGATAATACAATATACAATTTAAAATGCAGATTAAAAAACTTATTTTAAAATTAGCCTGATAGGTTAAAATATACTAGACTAAAAACCCCATTTAAAATTAATTAATAAAAATTTAAAATTAATAAAATTCAGTTCAAGCCAGCCCCGCGCGAATGAAAAGATGTGTCTTCAGTTTGCGACGGAATGTCCGAAGGTCAGGTATTTGGCGTAAACCCGGGGGAAGCTCGTTCCAGAGTGTGGGAGCCCCCACAGAGAAGGCCCTTCCCCTGGGGGCCGCCAGCCGACATTGTTTGGCGGACGGCACCCTGAGAAGTCCCTCTCTGTGAGAGCGTACGGGTCGGTGGGAGGCATGTGGTAACAGCAGGCGGTCCCGTAAGTATCCAGGCCCTAAGCCATGGAGCGCTTTAAAGGTCATAACCAACACCTTAAAGTGCACTCGAAAGGCCACAGGTAGCCAGTGCAGTCTGCGCAGGAGCGGTGTTACGTGGGAGCTACGCGTAGCTCCCTCTATCACCCGTGCAGCTGCATTCTGGACTAGCTGAAGCCTCCGAGTGCATTTCAAGGGGAGCCCCATATAGAGAGCATTACAATAATCCAAGCGAGAGGTAACGAGCGCATGAGTGACTGTGCACAAGGCATCCCGATCAAGAAAGGGGTGCAACTGCCGAACCAGGCGAACCTGATGGAATGCCCTCCTGGAGACGGCCGTCAAATGATCTTCAAACGACAGCCGATCATCCAGGAGGACACCTAAGTTGCGCACCCTATCCTTTGGGGCCAGTAACTCGCCTCCAACAGTCAGCCGCGGCTGCAGCTGACTGAATTGGGATGCCGGCATCCACAGCCACTCCGTCTTGGAGGGATTAAGCTTGAGCCTGTTTCTCCTCATCCAGACCCGTACAGCTTCCAAACACCGGGACAGCACTTCAACAACTTCATTGGGGTGGCCCGGGGTGGAAAAGTACAGCTGAGTGTCATCAGCGTACTGCTGGTATCTCACCCCGAAGCCACTGATGATCTCACCCAACGGCTTCATGTAGATGTTGAACAGCAGGGGCGAGAGAATCGACCCCTGCAGTACCCCACAAGTGAGGCACCTCACGGTCGACCTCTGCCCCCGTCAACACCGTCTGCGACCGGTCGGAGAGATAGGAGGAGAACCACCGGTACACGGTACCTCCCACTCCCAATCCCCCCAACCGGCGCAGCAAGATACCATGGTCGATGGTATCAAAAGCCGCTGAGAGGTCTAATAGGACCAGGGCAGAGGAGTAACCCCTGTCCCTGGCCCTCCAGAGATCATCCACCAATGCGACCAAAGCTGTCTCCGTGCTGTATCCGGGTCGGAAGCCGGACTGGAACGGGTCTAGATAGACATCTTCATCCATAAATCCTTAAATAGGAGAAGGAAGGAGTGCTATGTATGTTCACTGCCTTGTTATTTATAAAGTAATAAAGGCATGATAAAAATCTAATAAATAAATAGAATAAATAGATATCTGATGAAATCTGATTACATATTAATATTTTATTCTTCTTACTCATAAGATGATTTTTCAAAGATTCGTATAATTATTGTTTAAATTTAGTATAAACTTTATATATTGTGTGACATGAGGGAATCATCCAGCATAGTGATCGCAATGGGCACCAACTGCCATCATCCACTGTCTTGTAACTCTATCTTTGCCTCCACAACTGTTGACAAATTTGACAAGATACTAATACCACTTAATCCTTCCCGTAGGGAAAAACTGCTAGTTAGCAGATTTGGGGAATGGGAGTCAAGTACAGATGCCACTATTAAAGGGTGAATATTAACTTGGTTCATATTTGTCACGAAATTGACTGCCTGCGAAGGATCCTGGACTGGGGCTGAAAGGGAAAAGTGGAAGCAGTATGCTCTGTCCCATATTTGGGTAGACAAGGTTGCCCTGATAAAAAACACTTAATCTCTCCCCTGGTATAGCCAACAAAGTGAGGAGAGCATGTGGCTTACAGGTTAATAAATCTACCTACTAATATGTAAATAGCCTGGGTTTGAATCCCAGAAAGGTATGGCTATCTGACAAGAGCTAAATAGCTTGAAATAGATCTATACTAGTCTCCCTTTATTTCTTTGTTGGTAAATATAAACTCAACACATTAACTTGGTTCCAATTCCAAAGTACCTCTGCCCATCTGCCAGCTAGGAAAATTTGTATAGGGTGCAACTGGAAACAGCCAATCCAATCCAGTACTTTGTTGTGATTAATAGCAACTGCTCCTCTTTTTAAATGACTCAAGCTAAATAGAAGAATCAGTCCCAAAATAACATCCACATTCTGCAGTAATTATCTCCAGTTTCTTAGTAATGTATTTTCCTATCTACTGTAAACTGACATCATTATTGCACATTCAGACCTGTCTTAATTTTTTCAATAAGAAAAAAAATCAGAAGAATCAGTAATGAAACAAGAAGTTTTTACAACTTAGATCAATGTTATCAGGATTTGCAAGTGTTTGTATTTTGTGATTTTCTCCAGTTCTTTCTATCCGCTGTCTCCACATATTGCCACGTTCCCTAGCTGAACTCCTTTGTCTTTCTTATGGACTATTACCTATTAAGTCTGGGGTATTATGTGGCAGGTATTTTGTCTGTTTGAATTCTAAAATCCCAGAACACTTTAGCATATTTATTTTTTATTACTTTGTGTGTTTGCAGCAACAATTTGGTGGGCCACTATTGCTTCAGCATTTTTACAGAGGCAGCATTTGCTACCCTTCGCCGTCTTCTCAATTCTAGTTTTGTATGCATTTTTTATTAAAGCTTGGTCTTGTGCAACCAGAATTAGCACCTGTCCCTTTCTTCAGTTTTCCAGCTAATCCAGGTCTTATTATCTGCTTTGCCTGTTTTTTATGTACTATTCATGTAATACTTTGCCTTGCTATGTCTGTTTTCTGTCCTTCATTTGGTCTTTGTTGTAGACCAGTTTGGTGTCTACAGTATCTATCACCACTGATCAGCAACTGTGTCTTCAATTTTGCCACTGATCTTTGCACAAAGTTTTTGAAGTTTCTATTGAAACCTATTAGGAGGAGGAGGAGGAGGAGGAGGAGGAGGAGGATGGGGAGGAGATGATTGAAGATAGGTACTGTTTTATTTTGTGATTGTAAGCACCCAGAGTTTGGTTCAAGATGGGCAATTACATGTTTTAAATATTTAAACAATTAAATAAACATTCCTTCCAAATAAAAAAAAATTATAGAAGGAGGCAATAGCAAACCACTTTTGAAAATGTTGCCAAGAAAACTGCATGGACTTGCCCAGACACTTGCCAGGAGTCAAGATTGATGCAACTGCCACTCCAGTATATCAAAGCTGGAGATGGCACCTAATACTAGAGCAAAGGTATAAGTTAGCAAGATGAGGGTGCTACTATTTCAAATCTTGCCAGAATTTTACCAAGAAAACTCCAGAAGTTGTTGAGGCAATTGTGACAAGGAAACGCTGAAACAAAGGCACAGAGGGGAAAAATAAAGGTGAAGGCTTTAACTTATTAAAATTAATTATATGTGTGTGTGTGTGTGTGTGTGTGTGTGTGTGTGTGTGTGTGTGTAGGTCTTTGGTTATTCGGGTTTTCTCCCGCGTAAAATTGGAAGTGTCTTGGCGACGTTTTGACGAAGTCTCATTCGTCATCTTCAGGCTTCAGCTTCGTGCTTCTGGGAGCAATGTGTGATTGCAGCTGTTTCTTCCTTTTTAACTGCTAGTGGGGGTTTGAACTGATTGGGTGGAGCTTGGCTGTGCTCTGATTGGATGGGGGTTTTTTTGTGCTCTGATTGGCTGGGGGTGTGTCCTGTTTGGGTGGGGGCTTGGTTGTGCTCAGATTAGTCTGAGTTGCAGGGGGATTTGAGCTGGTGAGCTGCATTGCTGTTGTTTGGCTTCGTGTTTGTGGTCGTGCTACATCTTCATAGTGGGTGTCTGTCTGCTGCATGTATGGATTGGAGGGGTTTGAAATGGCTAATGTTGCAGCTGCAGTCTGGCTTCTGGTCCTTGGTCGTGCTTCATGATTAGTGTGGATTTGGGTCTGCTTTCTGGGTGGATGTGTGGTGGTGACATCCTGTGTGGATCTCGTGGGTGTGGGTCTGGTGTCATTTCTCGTGTTAGGGACTCGTTTGTCAATAAGGGCGGATTTCCAAATGGCTGGTAAGCGGGAGGTATCATCTCGTTTGTTCATGCTGTGTGGGCGTTTTTCTATCTCGATGGCTTCGTCGCCAAGACACTTCCAATTTTACGCGGGAGAAAACCCGAATAACCAAAGACCTACATACAAACACCATGAAAACCTCAGAAAACATATATATATATATATATATATATATATATATATATATATATATATATATATATATATATATATATACACACACATACATATATATTATACACACACACACAGTATATATATTCTGTGTCCTTCAGGAGAAGGGCGGTATAAAAATCTAAACAAATAAATAAATAAATAAATAAATAAATAAATAAATAAATAAATAAATAAATAAATAAATAAATAAAATTCTGAATATTATACAAGGTTAGAATACACATACCTATGGATAGAAAATGTTCTTATATGTACCAAAACACTTCTAAACATGCTATTATATTAAGAAAGCTGACAGGTGGTTTCTGACAAATGCTGCTCATAACTCTTTATTTAACATAGAACATAGTGCTGCTTAGTAACATATTTTGCACATACAATAATTCAAAATGGAAGAAAATGGATCAGCTGCCATTTGTGTCATGAGTTTCTCTGGTTCTGATTACTAATGTATCTTTGATACGACTTATCCATAACTTTACTAATATAAAATAAATACTAGCAATTAGCATCTAAGATTTGCAGCATTTTCTTTTAATGAGCTTTGAAACTGTAATGCTTAATACCACATCCTATCCTCAAATGTCAAACAAATATAAAAACCAAATTTATAGTCATGTATTGTATTCTCATTCTGAAAATACTTGTACTAAAAGCTCAGCTGAGGCTTACTGAAGAATATCAATGTTTTTAATCTTACAATGAAATTGGCATTATAAGAAACTTTGGAAATTGCTCTCAGATGGAAAAATAAAGGTGAAGGCTTTAACTTATTAAAATTAATTATATATGTGCGTGTGTGTGTGTGTGTGTGTGTGTGTGTGTCTGTGTGTAGGTCTTGGTTATTCGGGTTTTCTCCCGCGTAAAATTGGAAGTGTCTTGGGACGTTTCGACGAAGTCTCATTCGTCATCTTCAGGCTTCAGCTTCAGGAGCAATGTGTGATTGCAGCTGTTTCTTCCTTTTAACTGCTAGTGGGGTTTGAACTGATTGGGTGGAGCTTGGCTGTGCTCTGATTGGATGGGGTTTTTGTGCTCTGATTGGCTGGGGGTGTGTCCTGTTTGGGTGGGGGCTTGGTTGTGCTCAGATTAGTCTGAGTTGCAGGGGGATTTGAGCTGGTGAGCTGCATTGCTGTTGTTTGGCTTCGTGTTTGTGGTCGTGCTACATCTTCATAGTGGGTGTCAGTCTGCTGCATGTATGGATTGGAGGGTTTGAAATGGCTAATGTTGCAGCTACAGTCTGGCTTCTGGTCCTTGGTCGTGCTTCATGATTAGTGTGGATTTGGGTCTGCTTTCTGGGTGGATGTGTGGTGGTGACATCCTGTGTGGATCTCGTGGGTGTGGGTCTGGTGTCATTTCTCGTGTTAGGGACTCGTTTGTCAATAAGGGCGGATTTCCAAATGGCTGGTAAGCGGGAGGTATCATCTCGTTTGTTCATGCTGTGGGCGTTTATCTCGATGGCTTCGCCGCCAAGACACTTCAATTTTACGCGGGAGAAAACCCGAATAACCAAAGACCTACATACAAACACCATGAAAACCTCAGAAAACATATATATATATATATATATATATATATATATATATATATATATATATATATATATACACACACATACATATATATTATACACACACACAGTATATATATTCTGAGTCCTTCAGGAGAAGGGCGGTATAAAAATCTAAACAAACAAACAAACAAACAAACAAACAAATAAATAAATAAATAAATAAATAAATAAATAAATAAAATTCTGAATATTATACAAGGTTAGAATACACATACCTATGGATAGAAAATGTTCTTATATGTACCAAAACACTTCTAAACATGCTATTATATTAAGAAAGCTGACAGGTGGTTTCTGACAAATGCTGCTCATAACTCTTTATTTAACATAGAACATAGTGCTGCTTAGTAACATATTTTGCACATACAATAATTCAAAATGGAAGAAATGGATCAGCTGCCATTTGTGTCATGAGTTTCTCTGGTTCTGATTACTAATGTATCTTTGATATGACTTATCCATAACTTTACTAATATAAAATAAATACTAGCAATTAGCATCTAAGATTTGCAGCATTTTCTTTTAATGAGCTTTGAAACTGTAATGCTTAATACCACATCCTATCCTCAAATGTCAAACAAATATAAAAACCAAATTTATAGTCATGTATTGTATTCTCATTCTGAAAATACTTGTACTAAAAGCTCAGCTGAGGCTTACTGAAGAATATCAATGTTTTTAATCTTACAATGAAATTGGCATTATAAGAAACTTTGGAAATTGCTCTCAGATGGAGAAGGTAATAAAATTACTATTTATGCACTGATTTTTTTCTAATGTTTGTACCTTTAATGAGATAATTAGCTCATAATTAATTAAATGTCCTCCCTCAAGGAGTTACCTATGGAGAATTGTATGTGATCAGGGAAGCTATCACAGAGAATTGTATGTGATCGGGGAAGCTATCACAATCAAAAGCTTTTTGATGTGTTCCATATAGTTAGAATTCTTACAGCACTTCTGCACCGCAGTCTTAAATTTCTCCTATCTTTTATTGATTGTTGCTGGACTCTTATGACAACTTAAGAAAATTATGTGTGAATTGAGTCATCTCAGCAGCAGCTGTGGACTTCCAGCTATCACAACTCTCTTTGGACAATTCTTCTATTGAGTACTCCCAACTTTCCATGCCAAAGCATTTAGAATTGCTTTCATTTCTCTGGATGGATCTTACTGGAAATATATACTGTTTTGAAAACCTTTAATGCTGTTTACAAAGTTAAGACATGAAAATGCACAGATACTCAGGCACAAGTTCAAAATAAGATTTTAAACTCTTTGTGGTGTGTTCAAAAATAACTGTAAGAAACACTTTTGGGGTGACAATGTCTGGTAGATTTTCATGGGTATGAACAGCAATCATGAGACTTTATCTGTATACCAAAATCTTTGCCCATATACTTCCAAATTAGCCCAGACAATCTTCAAAAGAAGGAACTGTTCAATTTCTTAGAGTCAAAGAAAGATTTAAACTACTGAAAAGATCTATGGAAGTGATTGCCAGCATTCACAGGAGAAAGGAACTGTATCCTTATACTCCAACAAGAGACAAGATGATTAATTAAGAGCATGGAAGGATGATTCCAAGCCTTGTTATTATATTCTTGAATTTATGGACCTTTTCCAATTTTAGAACTGAAACAGCTTTTTGCTTTTGAAGGGAGGCAAACAAGTGCATATTTGCATGTGCACAGCCCCATTTGGGCAAGTGTGGGGCTCATGCAAACGGAATGCACACGCATGCGCTTGCCCGCTGCTTGTGCAAATGGGGATGCAAGCAGGCATTCATCCACTACTTCCATGGCCCGATTCTGAAAGGCTCAAGGCCCGGTAGTGGGCTGCAGCCCAAGGGTTGGGGACCCCGGTATAAATTATGGGTTTGTCCAAGAATCTTGGGCATCTTTCAGAAGCACAGGAAGAACTGGGAACATAACTTATTATCTGTTTTTTAAAAAAACAAACAATTGCAGTCATCAGCTTTTGTTATAAAATACTTGGGAGGGCAGAAAAAATGTAATTTAAAAATCCTCCCCTGCACCCAAAAGTCTAAATGCCTATTACCATATTCCCTCACCCATGTTACCACAATTCTGTCAAAGACTCACACAGCTGTTCATCAGCCAGTATTTGCTCATACTACCACAGTCATTTGCATGCTACTAATCAATATCACAGCTTATTCTGAATGAAATATCTTTTCCTCTTATAATGCATTGCATATCCCTACTGTTTTCTTAAATGGGTGCCTTGAAGAGATAACAGATCATGCAATTGGCATATAAAGGCCATAACCTATCTAAGAAAACAGGATGCTGAAGGGGCAAAAGTAGCTCATAGATAAGATGAACAATAACATCATAGCAAATTGCTAGTAGTGCTATGTGAAGCTGAGTAAATTTAGTGGTTTAGTGTTTATTAGAATATGAAACTTTCTTTTAAACTTTCTTCCTTTTCTCTTTCGTAGGACTGGGTTACAGTATTTGTTCTTGCTATCCCTTTTATGCTTTCTGGAGGCATAATGTTATTGTATGACTGCTGCTGTGCTTGCCCTCCTATTCTTGAGTGCTAGGAATAATCTTCCAAGTTTTTTGTCCCATGTACCCACTTCAGGGGTCACATTGTTTTTGACCAAGTAAAACAATATAGGACAATTTCAGCTATGCATAACTGAGAGCCTATCCATCGTAGTTTTGAACCATCAGAATATCCTTCATTTCATAATAATTCCACCTCCCCACATTATTTCTCTCTGCAATCCCCTTTGCCAACTCTTTCCTCTTTCTAATCTCTTTCCATATCTCCTGTTTTTCTCTGCAAGCAAGCACTGATCTGATTTCTCAGTTATCCCCTTCCTCCCCTTCCCCTCCTCTCTAGCCACCATTTTTCTTTGCATCTATCATCCTATCCCTATTCTACTCTCTTTGTATAACTCATCTATTATCCTTAAAACTTGTAACAATTGTTAAAACTGTGTCGTACTTATTTAAGATAAATTTATCTCACTTTTCAAACTGAAAGGCATTATAGGTAGTCCTCGACTTATGGAGACAACTGAGACCAGAACTTCCATCACTAAGTGATGCAGTTAAGTAAATCCTGTCCAATTTTATGACCTTTATTGCCATGGTCATTAAGCAAATTATCGCCACCATTAAGCAAATCACACAGTTGTTAAGCAAATCTGGCTTTTCCTATTGATTTTGCTTGTCAGAAGCCAACTGGGAAGGTTGCCAAAGCCAATCTCATGACCCCAGGACACTGCAATCATTGTAAATACAGGATAGTTGCCAAGTGCCCGAATTTGGATCACATGACAATGGAACTACTGTGATGATGTTTAAGTGCAAAGATTGGTCATAAAACACTTTTTTTCTGCACTGTTATAACTTTGAACAGTCGTTAAACAAATGATGGTAAGTCAAGGACTAACCATATCAATAGTTTACAATTAAAAAAAAGACTGTCCCTACCCTCAGTTTTATAGAATATGACAATGGAAAAGAGAATAAATAGGAAAAAGAAAAAAAACAATTCATGTTTCAGGAAACCTCTAACACAGGGGTGTCAAACTGATTTCATTGAGGGCCGCATCAGGGTTGTGTTTGATCTTGGGGTGGAAGGGATCTGTGGCCAGGGGGGCATGGCCAGCATGACATCACTCGGGGGCACCTGTGGTGGCTCAAACGCTCTGCCAGCGAAAACAGGCTCTCAAACTCCATTTTTGGCTGCGATGGCCTCCTGCAACCCTCTGCCAGCGAAAACAGACCTTGCGAGGGCTGCATGCGGCCCTCCCGAGCTCCATTTTCCCTGGCAGAGGCACCGTGGGCTGGTCCTTTGCAGTTTCCAGGGCAGCGCCATGGGCCAGATCTAAGCATCCCACGGGCCGGATTCAGCGCATGGATCTTGAGTTTGACACCCCTGCTCTAACAGTTAAATATGGGCTGGCTCAGGAAGACCAATGGTATTCAGATAATACCACAACTGTACAGCAAATGTTCATGTTGCTATTCTTTATGACTTCTATGACCTTTATAACTTCAGGATCAGCAAAACAAACAGAACAGCAAAAAGTCACTTCTGATAGCCTAGATACAAAATCAGTGATTAAAGGTATCCTTTCACACTTTGAACAACATCTCCCAACATCCCCTTTTTTTCTTCTTTGCCCACAACTTCAATCTCACCCTCTTTTCATCCTTTATAGTACTCATTGCTTGCTAGCCCACTGTCCCTTTTGCTTTAGTTGATTCTAGTATACCCAATTGGTGAGCAGCATTTTATTCTTTATTTCCTATAGCAGAAAATCTTGGGCTGGATTAATTCATATCACAACATGAACTGTTTATGGAACCACCATCTTTTGAGCTCACAGTTTTTTTGGGATCCTAGTCTAAATATATCAATTAATTATATTTTTGAGAAAGAAATGCAAGAGATTAACAATAGGATCTTCTGCAATCCAAAATGTGCTTTCTTAATAATAGAAGTATTTTTAACATGGAACTCAGCACAGGAAAGCCAATCTCTACAACAGATTGCTTAGCTTGAAGATTATGTTTTTTCTCATCACTCTTTATCTGTAAACATATGTTTCTTATCTATCTTTTTCTTAATTCAATATGTACTTAACAAAGTACATGCACAGGCAAAAAAGAAAAAAAGTGTTAGCATTTCCAATATGTTTAAGAAAGGGCTAGAGCTTTGGTAAATATAAGGAAGCCAAAATTAAATAGATTTGTTAAATTCAGCTCTCACTACATCTGCTAAACTGTTGTTATTATTATATAATAATACTGAATTTTATTTTATGTTGAACTGATATATCTGCTGACAGAAATATAAAACTTAAAAGTACACATACTAATTACTAGAAACAGTTCTGACTTCATTGTTTCTTTTAACATTTCCTCAGTCCTTTACCATCTATGACTAAATTAGATATATTTAACTCTAAATTGGATGCTATTCTTGTCTTTGCCACCCACAGAGATTTGCTCCTTTAGAGACATTCACTTACAAACTCTCAGTGTTGAGAGACTTAGGAAGAACTGTATTAAAAGAAAGGCAACTTGTGACACAGACTAAGATATTATGCACAGCATATTTCCGTATTATATCATTGAAGATATTGACCATAATCCAAATCCCTCTACACATGTACAAATATTGTATATAGAACATAAAATCATAGGGCTGGAAGGAACCTTGGAAGACTCCTGCTCATGGCAGGAGACCTTGTACCATGCTGGTCAAATGACTGTCCAATCTATTCTTGAAAACCTCCAGGGTTGGAGCGTACACAGAAATTATTTTAGTATGCAAAACAATCAGCACATATGATATTAATGATTCAGAGTTTGTGAATTTATGCTATTCAGGAAATCAGTTCTTTATGCTATTGAAGAAGTTAAGTTTTTCAAATTTTTCCAAACTTTCAGAGAAAAGAGATCATTTCATTTTTTAAAAAAAATACAATTAAATTCCTGCTCCAAGCACAGGATACAACTCAGACTTGGTTATCTTTTTAGATAAGCAGCAGATTGCTATAACACCATTTTCTATCTCTGCATAGTGAATTTCAGTTCGTTATTCAAATATTAACTTTGCATGTAGAAAAGTCTTAAAAAATGTAAACAACATTTTTCTAAACTCCAATTAATTAAATATGAGTATAAGATCCAGAACTTCAAAATTCCTCATAGTTTAACGTTCTCTCATCCCTGCCTCACTTGTAATAATTCAATAATTACATGATTTCCTAAAAGTCTCAAAAGATACATTTTTCATATGTATGTTAAAAAAAATTAAACCGTGTGTGGGAAAGATTCATTATTTAGTTAATAAAAAACTAATTGGCAATTTGAACAACAGCCAAATTCATTTTATATAAGCATACAACTTTTTACTTCATATAGGAATTTTTTTTCATGTTTACCCAGGAGTAGAATACATTTTATTTAATTAAATTAAATTAACTTCTAAAAATATGAAGTAGATCATACAGTAAGACCTAAATAAATAAATAAATAAATAAATAAATAAATAAATAAATAAATAAATAAATAAATACATTTATTACTATAATAAATGAAGGAAATCAAAGTACAGAAGATTACATTTATCTATGATGTAATTCAGTGCACAAAAGAATTGCACCTTAATGACTAACATTATTGCAAAGTATTCATTATTATAAGAAAGTATTATCTAGTAATATTTATTTTAGAATCATACTTTATTTATTAGAATAAAATATGAGATGTTAGAATTATAAAGTAATTTATGAGAATCAATTAATTAGAATTAAAAACTATTCCTAAAACTATGCATATTATTCTAAATTGTGCAGGGCATTCCGTAGTTTGGATGAACAAATTAAAATGGCTACCAACATTAAAGAGGGAAATAAAAAAGCCAGTAATAATTATATCAATGATAAAACATACAGTAGTCATTCATAGAGTATATATCTTTGCTCAGGGCATACAGAAATTACAAAAGAGAGCAAAAGAGAGCAAAAATAGAGATTATCTTCTTAAATCAAATACAAGTCAAGACAATATATTCTTATCATTTCCTTCAGTTTCTGTCTTCCAGACTGGACTAAATATCCCATAATTCCCAATTAATATGATCTCAAATCACAATACCCTGGGATCATTAAGGTTATATGTCTGGAAAGATGTCCTAGGTCACAATTGCTAGTTGCTTATTGCAAAAGGTATTTGCTATAGAAAAATCTCACTTCACTAGCAACAGGACCCCTTCCCTTCCCTTCCCTTCCCTTCCCTTCCCTTCCCTTCCCTTCCCTTTCCTTTCCTTTCCTTTCCTTTCCTTTCCTTTCCTTTCCTTCCCTTCCCTTCCCTTCCCTTCCCTTCCTTTCCTCGTTTTTACCAGTTGAAGAAAGAAATGTACTGTATATAAAAAGCAACATACACTTATTTTTTCTAATTTTGTGTCTAAGTCAGAATGTAGATAACAAATGATTCTGTCTGACAGAATAGGCAACAACTCCCAATAAATGTACAGTCTTCCTGAGAGATTAATCAAATTTAGAGCACAATTATAAATTTATAAGGACGAAGTAGGATCTTGGTTCCACTTGGTTTCCAGAATGTTATGTCTCTTAATTATACATAAATTGAATATGAATATACAAATAATACCCAAATTTGGTGTCTGTTTCATTTAATTCATAAACAAGTAATCCAACATGTGATATGCTATTATACCACTACCCCAATTCAGTCAATTCAATTAAAAGGGTAAATAGGGTCAGTTATAGGAGTACTTCATTAAACAACCAGGACTGCTTTGGCCAGCCTTTTAATATAAAACCTATAAACATTGGTTTCCTGATGATAGTAAGGTTCATCTCACTATGTAGATTCAAGAGGCAAGACATGGACTTTAGGAAAATTCTAAAGACTTTCATAAAAATGTAATTGATGTCAGTTTGGTAGGAAAAGATTACAATACCATTTCTAAACTCACCAATTTACAATCAGAAGGCAATATCAAATTTATTTGGAGCAATAATGAATTTTTCAAAAAGATACCACCCTTAAAAAGTACAAGACATCCTGAAAAGATTTAACAATATAACTGGTTACTTTAAATGTTCTTAATAATATATTCAGTTAGCAAAACTTAAGTACAACCAGTTTTAGCATATCAAGTTTTAGGACCATAGAACCATAAGAGCTGAAAGAGGCAATTAAGCTAACTTGTTCAATATTGTGCCATCTGACACAGATAAGCACTGCCTTAATTTTCTTTTTGTTTTTTCTTTTCTTTCTTTTTCCTTCCTTCTTTCTAAATTTACATGGCCATCCTTCTTAAGCAATCTGGGTGGCTAATAACAATCATAAAACCAATAAATAGAATAATCATAAAAACAATAAAAACAAAACAATAAAAAAACCTTCACTGTAAATAGGATGTTACACTCAGCTACTCTATTTCTGTCTTCTACCCATACAAACTAAGTAGTGCAGTAAAAAGGCAGGTCTTAACAGCCTTCTGAAAGGATAGAAGGATGAAGGGTCTGTCAAATCGCCAGTGGTACGGTATTTCACAATGTAAGGGCAGCCATGGAAAAGGGATCTTCCTAAGGTTCCACTGGATGGCGAAATTTCAAGTGGACATGGAGAATGACCTCTCTATATGATTAGTGGCACAGGAAGATATTCTTAGGGAGAGGAGTCCCTCAAATAGCCAGGTCCCACGCCATGTAAGGCTTTAAAGATAATTAACCAGCACCTTGAATTGCACCCAGAACAAAAAAAGGCATCTTGTGCAACAAAGTTGTAACATGGGCAAACCTATGGCCACCCAATACTGTGCATGCTGTTGTTTGTTTGTTTGTTTGATTTATATTGCAATCTATTCGCCCATCGCTTATAACTTCCAAGTGCTTTTCAACCATAGTCCCATGTAAAGCACATTGAATAATCCAATGAAGAGATGACTAAGGAGTGAGTGACCCTGAGAAAGGCCTCTTGGTTCAGGAAAAGGCATAACTGGTGCATAAAAAACATGTGCAAAGCCCCTCCCCTCGCATAGCTATCACTGACTCATTAAACAGGAGTATGAATTCAAGACTCCCAAATTATGAATCCACTTGGTCCAGGGAAGTGCAGATAACCAGATGACAAGTCACCAGAACCTGGAGGTCCAAATACCCAAAGCTACTCCATCTTGCCAGGGTTGAGCCACCCGGACCCTTGCACCCTCCAGGCATCACTTACCTAGCCCAGGGGTATAGATGTATAACTGGATATCATCAGTATACTGATTCTATACCATGTGCCATCAGATGACCCACACAGTTGTTCTAAATAGATGTTAAAGAGGAATGGTGGGAGACTTGAGATTGTGGTACCACACACTTCACCCACCAATACTGATTGGAACCAACTACAGAGAAAGGAATAAACCACTGTAAAACAGTGTTTTCCACTCCTGGTTCCCAGAAGTGGTCCAGAAGGATACCATGATGGATACTGAAAGGCACTAAGAGATCTAGGAGAGCCAGGATAGTTGCAACACTCCAATCCCAGGCCATTCAAAGGTTATGAGCAGGCATGACCTATGCCATGTCAGTGCTACGTACTAGCCTGAACTCAAGCTGAAAAGGAGCCAGATAATCTGCTTCATCCAGTACCCTCTGAATGCCAATCACCCTCTCAACAACCTTCCTCCAAAAGAGAAGGTTGGAGACTGGACAAAAGTTATCTAACACTGATTCAAGATGGTTTCGTGAAAAGGAAGTATATCACAGCCTCCTTCAAGGCAGGCAATACTTATACAGGTATTAACTAGTGCTTGGACCCAGGCATATTTCATCTTGTAACTTTAACCAACCAGAAGAGGTGAGGATCCAAAACAAAGATGGCTGAGCTCACAGCCACCAAAGTCCCATCCACTGTAATATCTATTGGCTTGAAGTCCTCTCAGATAATGGCCATTTTCGAAGGATGTGCCCAGCTGGAGTCCAGCTCTGAACAAAGTTGAGTGGCTTTATCTTCCAGTTGTTAGGAATATTCCTCAGTGGGAGGGTTTTCGTGGCTTGACTACAAGACAAGTGGATGGTACCTTGAGATTAATGAAACCACATCTCCTTTGTGTTGAGCTTGATTCCTCCTGCATACACACACCTGTTTTCTTGGCAATAACACTTGATTGTCTGCAAGACTGCTACTCCAATTGGTATTGGCCTGGCCAATTAGATCCATCAGAGAGAAATTGCTAGAGATTCCACATTTTGAGGAGATTCAGGGTTCTGAGGTGAAGAGTAACTGTAATGAGGGCCAGCTGATAAGAACTCTAAGGCTCATAGTAGGCTGTCCATGGAATGTTCTGTCCCCAAAACCAAATCATAATGTCACTGCCCCAAGGCAAAAAGATCCAGCGTCTGACACTCCCGCATCCGAATTGTGCCATGAATAAGTTTTAGATAGTCAGCTACAGTTAGAAAACTGTCTCTCGTGCAGTATTCTGCTTCATTTGTTTTGTTGTTTATGCTTTTTTTAGTAGTGCTGACATTGAGCAGCAATTTTCTCATGGCAATCAGGCTAGGCCCTTCTTTCTAAGGTTTGGGGATGGGGGCTTGGAAGCCTTTAAAGTCTAAAGGTTTCAAACAGTGTTCTCCTGATTGGATGTTGCCGTCTTTCTCTTTACTATCATATATGAGTGTAATAAATATATTATATTTGTGTAATATAGTTGTACAATATTGCTTGCTGTCTTTCTATTGTGTATGTCTTAAATTGTATTTTATCTATGAAAATCACAGAGAGTCATTCTGATTACAGCAGCACAGAAGTATTGACAAGCTAGATAAGCCAAACAGATGGAGCTTTTTCCTTCTATGCGAATTCTATTCTGATTCTTTTCAACTTCTCAATTTAGTCTACAATCTTCAGATTTCCTAGCCAAGTGCTAAGCAGGCCTGACACTGCTTACTTTATTTCATACATCAGCAATGATTGGCTAGTTGCTTCCATGTACCACCTTACACAACAGAGCAAATTTCCCCAAGATAATGTCCAAACATAGGGATGGCGATGCAAAGAGATGATGGAACATGCATGATAACATATACTTGCATCAAAAATTAATGGCATTATTTGCAAAATGACATCATTTGCTAACATGGCAGTTTGTTGTAGATACAGCTCTGTATTTACCTACATGAGTTTCAAACAGTATGCAATGCAACATTTATATTAAATGCTGGGGCCACCTTCCACATGAGCATTCCCCCCCATCTCGCACCATATCTCCCCCAAGCCCATCACTACCAAAATACTATTCTCCCCTGTCCTCTAACCAGGCCTTTCAATCCCAAGGCATTGGGAATCATAGCAATAGCACTTAGACTTATATACCGACCCTTAGTGCTTTTTTAATTTTTTTTAAAATAAACTTTTTGAAAAAGAAGTTAATTTTTTTTATTTTGCCATATTTTTGCTCCTAATATATCTCTTCTCTTCGCTCAAACTGCCCAAGGAGCTGCTGATTCAGTTCTACAGAGGAATTATTGAGTCTGTCATTTGCACCTCTATATCTGTCTGGTTCGGTTCTGCAACCCAACAAGAAAAACACAGACTTCAGAGGATAATTAGAACTGCAGAAAAAATAATTGCTACCAACCTGCCTTCCATTGAGGATCTGTATACTGCACGAATCAAGAAGAGGGCCGTGAAAATATTTACAGACCCCTCGCATCCTGGACATAAACTGTTTCAACTCCTACCCTCAAAACGACGCTATAGAGCAGTGCACACCAGAACAACTAGACACAAGAACAGTTTTTTCCCAAAGGCCATCACTCTGCTAAACAAATAATTCCATCAACACTGTCAGACTATTTACTGAATCTGCACTACTATTAATCTTCTCATCCCATCATCAATCTCTTTCCACTTATGACTGTATGACTATAACTTGTTGCTGGCAATCCTTATGATTTATATTGATATATTGACCATCAATTGTGTTGTAAATGTTGTACCTTGATGAACGTATCTTTTCTTTTATGTACACTGAGAGCATATGCACCAAGACAAATTCCTTGTGTGTCCAATCACACTTGGCCAATAAAATTCAATTCTATTCTATTCTATTCTATTCTATTCTATTCTATTCTATTCTATTCTATTCTTTCCTTCCTTCCTTCCTTCCTTCTTTCCTTCCTTCCTTCCTTTTTTCTTTCTTTCTTGCCTTTCTTTCTTCCTTCTACATTTTGATATTTCCATATAGTGTAGGTCAAGGGTCTCCAACCTTGGCAACTTGAAGCCTGGAGGACTTCAACCAGGCTTCAAATTGCCAAGGTTGGAGACCGCTGTGTAGGTTACTATTTTTGTTAGCAACCAAGAGGATTGATATGGTTGAACTTACCACCATTCAAACCCTACAAACTGAAAACAACCTGAAACTTTTAGTGTATGTGTGTCCATGAGTCAGGTGATCGTTTAATCTTGAGTGCTGTGGATTATATATTGTGAATTTGTGTGTCTTTAATCCCTGTAAACCACCCCGAGTCATTCGTGTTTGAGAAGCACTATATAAATCATATAAATAAATATATTTATTGATTAAATCACAGGTTCATACAGTTAAGGCCCAAACTATCTTATTATCTTATAACTATCTTGGGACATGGCTTATCATGTCTTGTGAACTCATCCTATATCTCAGGACAATCCAATGCTCAAAACTGTTTTAATAAATTTGCTGAAATAATTTCACTGGATGGGCAGCATTAAAAAGTTTCAGGTTGTTTTGAGTTGGTAGTATTTGAATGGTAGAAAGTGATACATTTGCCTCAGAAAGACTTAACACTCTGTCAGTACCTTTATTTCCACCTAAAATAACAAGAGAATCAAGCCCAAAACTGCCATTTTCTTGCTATTGTTTGATGTTCCGATCTGAGGTTATTATGGAGCTTGCATAATCAAGACTAGGAGACTAATGTGGCCCTGAACTGGCCATTTGAGTTCTAAAGCATTTCCTTGTGGGTGGCTCAAGCTTGTTCTTCACCTTTCTGGCTGTATTCATATTGAGACCTATTAATCAGAATGCTACATAAGAAATATTATTGTTCATGGTAGAAATCTTCTATATTCCTCAAATTATGAACGTAATAGGCCACATGTTTAACGTCATATGAGAACAAGCTATCTTATAGAGAAAAATGATATTCATTTATGCATGAGAAATCTATATTTTAGGCCTAATATTTTAGTACACAGATTAAGGTGAGGCAAATAAGCTAAAGGCAATCAATCTACAGACAACTATTGAAACTGTCACATCAGATTAAGTTGAGATACACACACACACACACACACACACACACACACACATATACACATACATACATACATAAGATAAAGTAGTAAACCTAAGGTGATATGGGCAGCAAACAAATTTAATAAATAAGTAATATTTACTTGTCAGATATTTAACACATAGCACACCTTCAAATGAAAAACTAATTTCAACAGCAAGATTTCCCCAGTACAAACCCAAGAAAAACTGTCAATAAGAACACTTCATGGCTTCACCCAATGCCTTCAGAAAGCACAACTTGCCAAAAACAGATAGCTCTGCAAAACAGCCATTTTATATGTCATCAACTTTCAGCAAATCCCAGCAGGAGTGAATATTGCCCTTATCAGTATGAACTCCTGCTGATTCTAACTTTGCACCATTTCTCTTTGTTTCTTCAAAGAAGCATAGCAGAAGAATCATTGACTGCAGTGGGTTTATATATATATAATCATATAAATTATATATGTATAATTTTGCTCTAGGAAAGGGTGGAAAAGAAGGGGGGAATGATGTGACAGATGCTAGTGACATTATTGAATGCTCTTCTGATAAACACTTCAGTACCATAGTGATATTCATTAGAAAATCTGAATGAAACAGAAAGTATACAGAAAAAAGCAGACTTAATTATCCAGCTGGTTTCCATTCATCATTTATATGAAACATTGTATAATTTATTCTTTAAAACACAAACTTTTGTTAAGAATGCGTTCAATGTCAACTACTTTTTTTGGATATGAAAATTAACTGTCAACCCCAGTAGGTAGACCAGACCAAGAAATCAATGCGACAGGAAGCCTAGATCTACAATTATTCAGCATGACTATAAATAACAAAATTTTGCAAGTTTCATTGTGTTGTACTTCCCTATCCCCACCTCTACTTATGCCCCAATGAATTAGGGATGCGGCTGACCTGAGCCACTTCCAAATATTATTTTTGTTTCCCAGGGCTTAAAAAATGTTTCAGTTCCCTTTGCTTAGGCTTAGTTGCATATTTTTGTCAAGGTCATCTCCCTTACTTCTATACATTAACCTTTGGTGGAAAGATATTTTATTGGAGAATATGGCTACACTTTTTTAAACCACTGTTTTTAATATTTTTAATAAAGATTTAAGATACAGAAACATTATCTGGAAGTTACTTCATATTTTAAGAGGAAACAAGTTATTAGATTTGAAAAACAAAACTTTAAAATTATTTTTGCAATTATTGATGAGAAAAAGAAAAAAACAGCATTAAATCTTTAAGCAATGAAATGCAGTATTTTTGCCAATTATTGTTAGAGAACAATTTAGAAAAAATTAAATACCAATCTTCTAGCAATTAATTCAGAAAATGTATCTTTAAATAATATTAAAAAGTAATAATAGAATAAGAGGTAGAAAGGAAATATCTCTGCATTTAAAGAGCCATGTCATTAAGAATAATACTTATAGTGCCAGCAGGTTAGAAGGTTGCCCAAATAATCAATATGTCTGAGTGAGATCATAACATGTGTTAGCATACCAGCATTACATGTGCAACATGTGTAGTATGTGGTTTTACAGCAAAAATATGTGCAAACAATGTCAGGGATTTCCATTACCCTCACAAGGAATATATATGAAAATCATGTGAAACTATTTCTATGAATTAACAGAAAAGATACAAAACAGCATATTGGGTGGAAGTATGAACAACTTATTCTTTTGAGGGCTACAATGGGCAATATTTGAGATGTCTATAGTCACAAATCAGCCTTCCAACTTTTTCAAGGACTATGAGGCCATCCAATGACATGCTGATGTCATTCAAAGGGCACAGTTGAAAATTTTAATCTTCTTTTTGTTGGGGTAAGTTGGTGTTATAGCAGGGATGAGACCAACTCTTGGAACTAATAGCTTCATATCTCTTTGTCACATGGTTTTTCTCTTCTTTTTCTTATCAGTCATTGCTAATTGTCAATCTTTCAAATTTGGTAAATTACTTCATTTTTAAAAGATGAAGTACTTCTAAATAATCTTCCAATATTTTATTTAAAATATGTTAAAAGTTCTGATCAGTCAGTTTGGCTTTCTCAAAGATCTTTTTCATGTGTTAGCTTTGTGACTGCATAGCATATGTCAGCTATTCATAAAAAGGACTGACACTTGTGGAGTCCAGTTAATGAACAAGCCTTACTACAATAAGCTATTTCAATATATAAAAATTGAAATACTATCAATGCAGTTGTAAAATGTATTTCTGCTTAAATACTTTTATATCTATTTGAACCTTCCTTTCACAAAACATTGGTCAACGATTCTGCATTAATTTGAAACTACATCATTTGATTATAAAATCATTTTACTTTTAAAACCAAAGATAGGTGTATTTGCTATCTGTAGAAACATGTTTTAAATCAAAATTAATTTTAATCCCAAAGACTATTGTTAAGCAGTCATTAGAATAATAATTAGAAATATTTTTGTAAATGTTAATTGTTATTAATCATTTAGAATGTCACATAATTTAAAAAGAAAACTACATTATTAATCTTTATGGAGTCATTTAGCATTGATAGAGAATACAAATTGTTCTTTTAGAAGTTACTGTAAATTATTAGCTAGAGTTGGACTAGCATATATTGGTATGGGTATGTTTTGTGTGTGTGCTTGTGTGTGTTGCAGCGGCTTCCCTTTAATGGACAAACAAGTTTATTTTTAGTATTTTTAAACTTAACAATATAGTTTGCTTCTCTCTTAATTGAAGATAAAAATAATCTAAACAGAGTAATTTTTGGTCAACTATAATATTGTTCACAATACACTAATTCTAACACGTCATCAACTAAGCTCACAAATAGCAAATTTGAATCAGTCGTTCAACAAAAAAAAATGGCTTAACACAGCTGATTGATCTGATTGAATATTTTTAGAGATGTTTAAACTTAAAAATGTTTATTCTGATCTCGTTTAGTAGGACAACGTTTTCAAAAGACCCTATGCTGTTAAACAAAAAAACCTATCCGGTTTTTTCATCTTTGATAACATTGTTTTTGAAGAATATAGGCAAAGAGAGGCAACTATGCTTACCAAGAAAATATTAACAGGCAAAAACACTTCATGTGATCAAATGTATAGGGATGAATGAACCCCATGCATTCAGGAAATTTCATTATCCACAACACACACACAATATATATATAAAATAGATCAGTGCTGAACTGTGCGAGAGGAAGGGAGCAAGAAGATAAACGAGGAAGAAGCACCGAGGCAATAGGACAGAAAGCCGGAGCTCCTAATGCTGCCTGGACAGCTCCTGGTACTGAAAGAGCCTGGAGCGGAGCTCTCTGCGCGGCTATTAGCTCACGACTAACGGGACCCACAGGTGCAGAGACAAGGTACGCCTCCTGAGAAGCAAGAAGCAGGTGGGAGGGCTACACATTGCTGGGGGAAGATGGCGGCTTCTCCGAGCCCACCCCAAGACAGGCAGCAGAGAGAACCTGGGCCTGGGAGGTACAGTGATGCCCGTGGCCGGCTGTTAAGTCTGAGGCAGGCGAGAAGGCGGCCAAAGGAGCAGCCGCCAGACTCGCCTGCCCTAAGCCTCGCTGGGGCGAGACCCCCTTAGACTCGCCATGCTGCCGCCGCCACTTCCTGCTGCCGAGACCATCCGCTTCGCAGGGAGCGAGTGACAACAGCACCTGTGCGGCCATGTTGGGTGCCTGGCCCCACTCCACGCCTGGACGGCGAATAGGAGCCTGAAAAGCGGGGAGGGAGGGAACTCTCGGCTCTCTGCCTTCCCACCTCCGGCTAGGATGGACGGGGCCAGAGGCAGCCACCGCCGGGAGCCAAGACACCGCCGAGCAGCCTCTTGCGCCGCACCCGGGCGATCCCATCCAGGCCTTCCTGGCCGCGCGGTGCCCGCCGCTAGGTTGGCAGCCCTCCCGAAAGCAGACCCTGTCCGTGGGGTGCGGCCCGGAGCAGCTTTCCGCTCCCGGGATGGGGCTCCAGAATTGGGGGGGGGAGTGGGGGGGAGAGGAAAGTAGCGCTTACTTCAGCACGGACTGCTCCTTCTCTTCTTCCTTCTTCTGGCGGTCCATGACGGCTTGGATGATCTTCCTCTCTTCCTCCGTGAGGTGGCTGAGGTCGGGCATCTCGGGCGGAGGCGGCGGGGGCGGCGGGGGAGCAGGGCCGCCTCGGGGCCCAAGAGGAGCCGACATCTTTGGTCGAGGGAGCTTCGGCGACAACACTCTAAATTGGGAAATACTGGGCTAACTCAGGCGGAGGCCGCCGAACAAGCAGCGGGCGCCGCCGCCGCCGCCGCCGCCGCCAACGGCGCTGAGTGAAATACATACAAATCAATACCCTTTAATCAATGGGCAGCTTAATTAATGCCCGGCGGGGGGGGAGGGGAGAGGGGAGGGGAAAGGAGGGGAGGGGGGCCGTCGGCCGTGAAGGCGGAGGGGCGATGCGAGAGGAGCGGCGACTCACCCTCCCCTCCTCAGGCGGCCACGCACCAGCCTCTCACCTGCTCGGCGGCGTGGAGGAGAGCGTCGGGGGGCGCGGGAGGCTTGGGAAGAGGGGAAGGGAACTTCTCCGGGTCTCGCTCGACATCCAGAAAGCGAGACGGGGGGAGAGGGTGGGGAGGGCGAGGAAGGGAAAAGGAAAAGGGGAGGGAGGACGGGGTGGGCGAGGAGGGAGTCGGGGCTACGCTATCCGCGGATGTTCCTCGCTTGTGGGGAGAGCGGGGGTCGCCTGGCCCCGAGGGGGCCCTCGCGCCTCCCGAGGAGCGAGCCGAGCGGGACGGCGGCGCGTGCTGGAGGAACGGCGGCGAGGCGAGAGGAGCCCCGCCGGTGCCCTGAGGCGCAGAGCGAGGAGAAAACCCTTCGGGGGAGGGCAAGTCCCGGCCGCCAGCAGCTCCAGCCGGCTCATAATTCCAGCCCGCTGTCCATGGAAAGGACCGTGGGGCAACGCAGTTCCAGCCGGAGGCTTTTCCCTACCGCCGCCGTGGCCGTTGCCGCCGCCGCCCCTAGCGGCCGTTTATTCCGGCCCCCCACCGCTCCTCGGCCAGGCCCTGCCGCCACGGCCGCCCCTCGTGGCTGCTTCGCTCGGCGGCTCGTCTCTCGGCTGCGCTGCTGCTGCTGCTGCTGTCGTCGCTGGCCGCTCGCCTAACCCATCGCATCGCGGAGCGGACGGGGACGGGGCGCGGATTAACGCGGGAATCACGGGAAGGCGCCGCTCCTCGCCTTCCTCCTCTCTCTCTCCCTCCCTCCCTCCGTCCCCGCCCGCCGTTGCCGTCGCCGCCGCAGCTTCCGCGCGCCTCCCCTCCCCGCCGCCACCGCCAACCACGTTTCTGCCTCGTCGCCCGAGGCGCGGGAAGGAGGGGGGAGGGGGAGGCGGAAAAGGGCGAAGCCGATTCCACCAGCCGCCAGAGGGGGCGCCCGGGAGCGACGCGTCGCGAGCCGACCGGCCGGGCCTGGCGTGAAAGGTGGGGAGGGGGGCGGTGGGAGAAGACCGAGGCGAAGGCCTCAAGAGGAGGCGGACGGAGGCAGGGAGGGAGGGAGGTTGGGTCGATTCCCTGCGAAGTCGCCGGGAGGGGAAGCGTTGCGATAACAATCACGTGAGGCAGGCTGGGGGGGGAGGGGACAGGGAGGAGCCGAGGGTGACGAGCACCGAGGATCGGCCGAGCAGGAGCGGCGGGGGAGTCGGTGAGAGAAAGAGGCGTCGCTGCGGCCGTGGAGGATGACCAAGATGGACGCGAGGAAGTGGGGGGAAGAGGTCCAAACGCCGCGGTTGGGAATTGGGGTTACGGGTTAGGCTGGGCCGGGAGCGGGAGGTGCAAACCGCCAGATCGCTTCGGGAGCCGAAGGGCTCGGAGGCTCTTCAAAGCTGGACCTGGAGCCGCCGCCCCTCTCAGCTTAAGCGCTCTGCCACGTTTACCTTACGGGCACGAATAGGAATAGGATAGGATAGGATAGGATAGAATAGAATAGAATAGAATAGAATAGAATAGAATAGAATAGAATTCTTTATTGGTCAGGTGTGATTGGACTCACAAGGAATTGAACAAACTAAAGCGGGGAGACTGCTAACAGGGAGCAGCAGGCAGTGCTAGTTGGCCTGGAGATAGGTACAAAAAGAGGGAGGTGAAGGACCGCAAACTGCGTTTAGGATTATATAAAGCAGCATCGGTTGCTTTGGAAGAGTCATTTGGATGGATCTGGCTCTCTAGAGGAAGTTCAGATGCTGGGACAAGTGGAAGGAAAAACATGATGATGATTAGCAGCAACCGAGATGGCCTCAGTTACAGTAGTAACTAGAATGCTCAGTTGGGAGAATTGAAAGACTAGGGTAGGGATAGATAGTTGTGAATTAAAACTATGTCATGAGTTCCTAAACTTTTTGCCATCATACCTTCCTTTAATGTAATCTTAATGTGCACCTCTTTCCTAACAGTGCAAACACCAAATGAATAATGAAAACTATACAATGCGATTTAATTTTTAATAAAGACAAGAAAAATAAAAAAGCGAAGGTTGTGCCTTCTCCACTACAATAATAACTCACCTGAAACGAGCTATTTTTTGAAAGGTTGATTTGTTGTAACAATGTACAACTGAAAGGTTCTTCACGCCTGGACTTTGTTTATTTTTTTATTTTTTATTTTATTTATTTTGTCACAACAATATATATAAGCATCACATAAAAGATTATATAGTATATAAACATATATATGAGGTAATATAAGGAAGTATAAGCATATATATATATATAAGAAGAAAAAAGCAAACAATAGGACAGGAACGGTAGGCACATTTGTGCTCTTATAGTCCTTTTAGGAATGGGGTGAGGTCAATAGTAGAAAGTTTTTGGCTAAAGCTTTTGGGATTATGGGAAGAGACCACACAGTCAGGTAATGTGTTCCAAGCACTGATAACTGTTACAGAAGTCATATTTTCTGCAATCTAGATTGAAGCGGTTAACATTAAGTTGGAATCTATTGGTTGCTCTTCTATTATTGCAATTGAAGCTGAAGTAGTCTTTAATAGGAAGGACATTACAATAGATGATTCTATGAGTTAAACTTAGGTGTAACTCTCAAAGGGATTTGGGTACCCTAATCTTAATGGGGTCATTAAGAGACACAATGACTTGATAGCACATAATCAATATGAAATTTGTAGGGTATTTGGCCTTATTACGACACTCATGAATGTGTGCACTAGTCAAAATCAAGTTATAACTCACAGCCCTGGACAGCTTAAGTATAAATTGGGGTCTTTTGTCCATAAACCTGATTTGTCTCTACTCTAGCTGAAGAACTCAACATTAAAACTTTATGTCCATGAAAATTAACTTGTTACATTGAAGGCTGCAATTCTGAAACTAAGTTGATACAAAAGTCTATATAATGTATCAAAACTGAAGGCTAACAAGGTTTGCCATTGTACATAAATTACAATTAAGAAACCTTTTCACCAATTCATTCTGACCTGATGGCTTGGCTGTGCTTTTAATTAATCAAAATGTTAGCGTTTTATACCCAAAGATAAAGCTAAATCTTGCTTGTAAATGTTTGTTAATCACCCACCCTTAATGCAGAAATATTTTTACAGATGAAAAAAAGCTGGTTTCACTTCCATTGGATGACATCAAAATGATAAAACATCATCAGTGCCAGCTCTGGACTTAGATATTTTTATTACAATGTTACACACAAGTATTAGGAAGCAAAGTTGATACCATAATGTAGGATTCATCATCCACCCTCCGAAGAAAAAATCTCAAAAGGGCAGGTTAGGAATTTGCTGGAAGAACCATGCTTGGCAAGAGTTTTTCTTCCATAAAAATTGGACTAATTGAAATCCTGTTCGAAAGATTTACACTTCATTTTTGGAAAATGTAATCTGTATAAACATTCTTCAACTTGAATTTTTGAATAGGTGTGTATGTTTTAATAACACATTGCAGCTCCTTGTTTCTTGAACTTCTATTTATTTTGAACAAATTGTATTCCCCAATTAATGTATCTGACTATTTATACAATATATAGTCTATATGTGGTGGTTAAGTTATGTCATTTCACAAGAATATGACTATAAAATTATTTTTCTATGATTTTCTATATGCAGCATATAATCTTAAATACATGAATTTATATATTACTTTAAGTATTATAAGCTTTCCAAATTTTAAACAATTGTTTAATAACACCTTAGTTTTTGTTTCCAGAATATAATACTTTTCAAAAGTTTTGGAATATACACACATATACTATTATATTTAATATTTTAAATAAAATTGTATTTAATATCTAGTCATTTTAATATATATGTAGGTTTCTTTCGTATTCTTATTTGCGTTTGGTTTTTTTACTTTTACTTTTATATTTTAATTTATCTTGGTAATGTTTAATAAAAATAAATAAAAAATAAAAATATGCAGTTAATATAGGATTAAATGATTTGCTAAAGTTTACATAACAAATTTGAAGTTCAGAGAAAACAACTGTTTTCCAGATGATAAGCAAAAAAATGGTGATATTATCTGTTACATAAGACAAATTATTTAAAACTTTAATTGCATGTTAGCCCAAAGAAGAATTGTTTGATTTTAGATGGGCAACTCTGGATATAGAAAGTTTTGTAGACAATTTCAGGCTTGAGCAAGGTTTATAACTGAGGATGGAATGTGGAATAATTCATAGAAAGGAATGGCATGCCAATCTCTGAATACAGTATTTTCATGACTATATTAGGTGGATGATTTGATCCAGTTATATATAAAAAGGCAGTATAAAAATATTAATATTCTATAGTTGATGTATACTTAACATATTTCAGTGTTATTACTGAAAATAATACAGCCAAAAATTAAGACCCTGCTTAACCTCTTAAAGTTTAGAGAATGTATTATTAATATTGTGCCAATATTCTCAGTATTGTGCAATAAACAAACTATATGGATCAACAGTTAAAATAAAATATTGGCAATAATCACATTCAAAATATTACTAATTATTCCCATTTTACATATAGGCAGGTATACATTTCTATTCAACAGACGTTTTATTTACATATACACAAAATAGTCCAGACAGTCCTCGACAACTATTTGTTTAATGTTCAAAGTTACAATGACACTGAAAAAAGTGACATTATGTTTTTCACAGTTATGCCCATTGCAGCATACCCAGAATCACATGATCAAAATTTGGATGTTTGGCAACTGGCATGTATTTTATGATGGCTGCAGTGTAAAATGTGTAACCTTTTGTAACTTTCTGACAAGCAAGTCAATGAGGAAGCCCAATTCATTTAACCACCATGTTACTAACAGTTGCAGTGATTCACTTAACAACTGTGAGTAGAAAGGTTGTGAAATGTGGTCAAATTCACTTAACAAATGTTTTGCTTACCAACAGAAATTTTGGGGTCAGTTGTGGTTATAAGTTGATGACTACCTGTGGTAGGCTGAATCAGGACACATACTTACAATAGAAAGGGGATTTGATGCAGGAGGTTTTTTTTTATTAAATGGTACCCAAATATTTGGGAAGCAAGTTTGCCAATCTAAGAATACTTTTATTCACATTCTTTTAAGTCACTACAACTTAACATTTTGGAAAACTTATTGCAACATTTTGTCTCCTCTAGTATGCAGTATTTGCATGTACTTTTCAAGATACTTTCACTCTCGCTCTTTACAAGCAATGCAGCAAAATAAATACAATAAAGATACCACAATTAGCCACACTATAGCAACTACAGTCTCAATTTATTATTTTCATAATATTAAAAAGCAAGCATTTTACATTATATTTCGTAACAAAGAAATATATCTCACATAAAAATCATGTCCATAGGAATTTAGTAACCCTAGTAATTTTATATATGATTATTTTACTACAGCCATAATGTGTTTCTGCTTTTCTGACACAAGTGGAATAGATCCAGGCTTGCTATGTTTACGACGGTTCAGTTCCCTGGAAGAGACATTAAAACATATATTTCATTGCTTAGAAAATAAAGTTACTACTACATAACAAATATTCATATATCAGAATGTATGATTATATTTGGAATACAATATATTAGGTACTGGCTTATGATCCTGGAAAAGAAATATATTTTGAGACACTCTTTCAGGACAGATTCAATTAAAATAAAAATAAAATTTGGAATATATAGTCAATATTCTCCTGTACATGCTGTGCACTGGGCTAATATAGATCTTGTTCAAAGATAACATCATCTCCCATTTGTACAAAAGATGATTAAATTAACAGATTATTTCTATTCAGGTAATAAAAAAAATAGCATGGCATCTACTGCTACCTGAACATCAGTAATTTCTGTTGTATCAGAACAAGAGCTCAAGGAGTGCATTCTCCTTTTTGCTGTCCTTCCCACTTCAATTTAATTAATAGGATGAACCTGAATGGGTAGCCTAAAGAAAAACAGAAGCTCTATTTGGAGACTAAGTTAGCTATTAGATACTTACACAGATACCATCAAATCAGATCTCAGTTCTGATGACTGCATGGAAAAGTGCTGACCATCTCAATCTGTCTCTCATAATAACCTGTAGTTCTTCTAGGACATTCCAGTAATGACTCTTATCCTATTCCCCTTCATTATCCATTGTCATCTTTTAATTCCCTCAATGTGGCCAAGCTAATTATTTCTATCCTATTGACTTAGATACTCCAAGTAATTGTTTCAGCAAATATATGTTATTATGGAATTAAGCTTGGAAAGGAAACAATGTATTGTCCAATCCAACGTCCTATACTTTAGAAATACATCTAATAAATCAAAGTATGTTACTGTCAGATTAGTCTTATAATCAACTGGAAAAGACTCCAAAGTCTCTCTAGAGAATTCCACAGTCCATTCAAAAGTAAATAAACAAATGGAAAGAATAATAGAATATATTTAATTTTAAAAAATTAAATAAAACATACTTTCGTCGACGAGCTTCTCTCATGATGCGTAGTTCTTTGGCTTGACTATAGATCATCTTTGGTAAGTGACGATGGCGATTTATACGTTTGATCTGGGGATGATGCTGGAATTTTTCTTTCAGTTTCTGATTATAGTTAATAGCAGCTCTCTCTCGAGGAGCCAGCTAGGGGGAAAAATCATAATCTTAAAACATATCTTTAACAATGATGAATTCCTCAATACCAGAACAGATTTATGACTATGATATTTATGAGAAATATTTATAAATATTTCACAAAATCTTGTTCTATATAGTGGGGAAAGGCATGGAACTGCAAGATCTCAAAGAATAGCACAAAGTAATATTTGACAAATAAATCTCAAATTGGACACTGATGGGAGGGAGGGAGGGAGGGAGGGAGGAAGAAAGGAAGGAAGGAAGGAAAATTAGTTCTAAATTTATACTGAAACCAAAGAAATAGATTTTAACTGTGAAAATCTCTTAAGAGTTATACATCTCTGATTATCTTTATTCCAATAGAAAGCACACCAATAAATTCAATTAAAAGGCAATCTATTTCATTCTGCTAAGCCTGGTTGATAAATCCCTGATGATTTAACCAAGTTAAATGAGAAAAAGTCCTTATTTTGATTGTCAGAATGATGCAGAATATACCTCAAAGTCCAACTGGATTTAAGCTAGCTCTCAAGCAGAAAAAATATAATTCTTTTTCAAAAACTGCTCATTTAGAGAGACAGACTAAACATTAACCTTTATTAGCTGTAGGAGGTATTTTCCATCACCCATCATATTTCATTTCTTTTGCTTAGTCAGCAGTACATTTCAATCATCTCTATTGTGCAAAACGTCAATACAATCCAAATTAAAAGGTTTTCATTTTAATTAAAGGCAATTACATTAAAATGGTAGCTGACACAACCCTATTTCTTTCAAAGGAATTAGCCTTTTTAAAAATATTCATGGCATGTCTCGTTTGATGCTGCTCATTCTAATTATGAAATGAAGCATACAGAAGAGTAAAAGCAAGTTCTTAAACAATCAGTGACCAAATTTGTAAGACCAGACAAGCCCATTTTAACGAGGGCTTGGAATTAGCAAGGCAGCACTTCAATATTGTAACATTTTATATCAGCTTTTATTTATTTCCATTATTTACATGCTGCTAATATAAAAATTCTAGGCAATTTATAATAATAAATTAAAATGTCACACAAGTCTCCAAAATTCAACAGATTTTGTTTACAGGTAATCCCCGATATATGACTAGTTATTTAACGGCCATCTGAAGTTATGACAGCTCAGGAAGGGTGCTTTATGGTCTTATGACTGCAGGATGCTGTAAGCATCACAAATCTGAACCAGCTGCCAAGTACCCAAATTGGGATTATGTGACAATTGGAGTGTTGTGATAGTCATAACTTCAAAGGCATATCATAAATCACCTCCTCTGAAGCCATCATAACTTGGAACCATTCTTAAATGAACAGTCATAGTGAAGACTACCATATTTTGGACAAATTCTTGACTGAAATGGAACCAGTAGATCAGCTTCATCCAGGTGCATATGGAGCCGGAAAGCCAGCTTATCACTGCCTTTTAATCATTTTGTCCAAAAAATGAAATATCTGAGTTGGGTCTACATTACTATATTATTGGGTCAGGGGAGGCCCCTTAACAAGTACTTTTATGACTGCCTCTTTTAGGAACACAGGAACACGTTCTATGCTCAAGGAGGTACAAGTCACTCTGCTTAACCAAGAAGCCAATTCCAGACTTGCTATTTGATCAGCCAAGAAAGGCAGGGATCAAGAAGGCAATCAACTGCTTCTGTTTCTCCACAATACTGTCCATATCCTTAAGATCTACAACCTAAACAAAATGAGAACACTACAAGGCTCCAACCACTCTAAAGTAGCAGCAAATACATAGTACTGGCAGACTCTTAGATGAGCTGGAATTCCATAGCAAACTATGACTGATCCAAAATCACTCAACTGGCTTTCGTTCCTAAGTAAAACTTGCAATCTCCTGGCTTTCTCCTGGTGCTTTAACCATTAGCCCAAACAGTCCAGACTCTCTTGTTTAAGACAAAAATTACAATGAATTATAGTTATTACCAAGATTTAAAGTTAATAACCAAGTGTTTTTTGCCTGTCTAAAAGGAATAAATATGCTTTAAGTCTAAAATGAATTTGTCGTTACTTACCACACCCAGCTTTTCAGAAGCATTTGCTTTCCACAAACGAATGTTCATTTCATCAGAGCCACACAAAATGTATTTATTGTCTGATGTCCATTTGACAGTGATGACATGTTGCATTCTCTTTGTATGATAGATTTCCCTAAGAATAAAAAATAGTTTGCTTTCATTTTTATCAGAAATATTTTATAGTATTTTTACAGGGTTGTGCAGCTTTTTGCATTCAGCTCCACAGTGTGCTTGGAATGGTGCAGGAGCATAAAAGTAGCATATGAAAGATGCTACATTTGTGATACCAAGGACTTTTTATAGATTTATCCCAAGAACTATGCAATTCTAATATTTCTAAAAATTATCTGATTATACTGATCTCTATTACCAAGCAAAAACCTGGAAGTTAAAAAGTCAAAATAATAGATATGAACAGGTGGGTCGGTAATAATCTATTACTTTGTTTGGAATAGAATAAAATAACTTTAGAGAAAATTAGAGATTCAGAGAAATTAACCATCTTTTTTCTATTAAAAGAGTGTTTTTAGCAGAAAAGTGAGGATTCAAAAGAGCAGCTATTTTTAAATTCAATCCCATATTTGCTTTATGTTTCAGCTTTTGTTTTGGCTTCTGTGAAAATAATCAATTTTATATTGATTATGACAAATATGTCAAATATGAGCATAACCATTCCATAACATGAAAAAACTTTCATATATACAACCCATTAAAAGCCTCACTTCAAGAATGCCCTCTTAAAACCAACCTAATATTAAATAAATGATATATTTTATAACAGTCATTACTTCATCAAGTAAGAAATTAGTATCCAATTTTCTTATGATCTTAGTACAATTTTTAGTGTCCCAAGTTTGGAATTTCTTATGGATTTTGGGCCAGGAATGTTCATGGTCATTCACAAACTGGTCACTTCCAATTTGGATTACTGCAATTACTACATGGAGCTACCATGGAAGACCACCCAAAAGCTACCATTGGTCTGCGATAGGCAGCACGCAGTGTGGCACACTAGGTTTACCATGTTACACCCCTGTTGTGTGAGTGGCATTGGCTCCGGTTTCCTTCCAGGTACTAGTTATTACATTTAAAAGCCCTACAGGTAGACCCCTGCCTCTGTGCCAAATCCCCAGTTGATCTTCCTCATACTTGCCTGCCTCCCCTCAACTCAGCTCAACATCCTGGCCATGCATGGGGGAGGTGCCATGGAAATCTCCCACAGGTCAGTGGGTGAGAGCTGCGGGCGGGTATGTGCCACACTATGCACGAATATAGGCTAGGGCCTCCTTTCATGAAAGAAGGACTTGTTCGGTGTGCAAAAACCGCAGTGCAACAGAAGGACTTGGGTGCCTTATGAAAGAAGGCCTTGGTCAGCAGCAAAAGAAGACTGGTCTGAAAAAAGGCTACAATGACACAAAAGATGAGCCCAGTTTGTGGTGACCCATGGTGCAGGGGCAAGCAGGAGGGGTAGCTGGCAATAGAAGACAGGCAGGCAACCTAAAGGGCAGGAGGAGGGGGGGAGATAGGTAGGTGGAGAGGAGTTGAAATGGAATAGTTCCTTCCCTTCTTCCAAGGGTAGCTTGGATCCAAGGTGAGTCCTCACCTAAGGACAATGTGGGATTCACTCAATAATAGCAACTGGGATCGCTGGAACTGCCATTGCTCAGCGGAGCAGTCATGTGATATTTCACTTCACAGCCACATTGCTTAGTGATGAAGCTGCCAGTCTTGATTAGGGTCATTAAGTGAGAACTACTCGTTTATAGCATGGAATCAGGTTATTTTCAGGAGCACCTTTCCCTGAGGGCATAAGCCCATCCTTTCATTTCAGGTAGGGTAGGCGCATTCCAGGTCCCTTCCTTTAAATGCTGCCATCTTATAGGAAGAGTGCATTTTCCATGGCAACCCCTGCCCTATGCAGCATCCTTCTCTCTGAATTCTAATAGCCCCTACCCTTTAAACTTGAAAAGCACTTTCTCCTAAGCACTCAGACAGAGTGTGCTTGGCATGGGACGCACATACTGTGGGCTTCTTCAGAAACTTTAATTATGGTGGCAGGTTTTTTTGTTTTACTCTTCTTTATATTACTGTTGTTATATATTGTTCATCCTTGTGTTGTGAGCCATCCAGGCTTTAAAATAGGCAGCCACGTAAGTGTTATAAGAATTTTTTTAAAAAAATGTTGGAACTGATCTAGCAGAAACAACTATTCCTCTTTAAACATTTTGTTCTCGTAACGGGTTTTGAAAACAAATTACTCATAGAGGACACCTGTAATAGAATATCATAGGGATGAATAAGCTGATTCTTTCATTTAATCACTCAAACATCTGCCTCATTTACCAAAAGCTCTTAATAAAATTAATAAACAAAGTATGTCTTGTTTCTTCTGACTTCTAAAGTTTCACATTCAGAGTTTAATTAGGAACATAAAATAAGCCCTGGCATCTGGGGCAAGAGCACCGTGATAAAAACCTATATAATTAAGTCCATAAATTTAACATGCTTTTGCTATGTATAGAGTTATGCATATTTATGAGACCCAAAGCTTTTGAAGGGATATTGTCAAAAACATAGTAAAGCCTTGAAAAATTTCAAGAAGAAACTCTTTCCCAAATGAGGGTATGGATATAAGCATATTGAAGAATTCTTTAGAAGCTTTACTTGTTCCCAAGCTGAAATTAACTGTAAAAGACATCTCAAAACATTTTAAGAAAGAAATTAGCGTAACTGCTTCCGATTTTTTTTAGTTGTTTCTGATCTAGATTCTAGAAGCCAGCTGATATAAACTATTTTAATATATTAATGCAAAATCACACTGTGAATATGAGTCTTATTTATGAGATTTCCTGTGCCCATATATATCATAAAACCTGCATCACAGCTGCAGCAATCATGCCAACAACACTAATTGCGAAAGCATGCAAAACTACCGATGACAGCTTGAAAGTCTTGTGAAGAAATCTGTATTCAATCTCCCCATCCATTACAACTTTGCGCAAAATGTATTGCTGATCCATCAGCATATAACCCTTTCAATAAGCAAACCATATTTTCTATTTCATCCAGAGATGAAATTGATCTTAGTGCCCATTTCAGCAGTCAGCATTTAAATCCCTTCACTTAGCAATAGTTAAATTGCACTTAACAATAGCTTAACTTTCTTGACTGGCAATTTATATGGCATAATTGGAATCATGCTAGAAAAAAAACAAAAAATCCTGAATAAAACACCAATATATCTTCATTGCTGGATTCTGTCCTAAGCAAGTGCACTCTGTGTTAGACACATGGATCAAATGAGAAGATTTTTGAACCCCAAAACATTTTAGCCCTACTATTTTTATAATAGTATCAATGAATAGCAGAAGGAAACACTGAAATGCACCAGTAGAAATGTCAAAGCTTAATGTAACTATAAACTAGGAACTTTGGTGCCACAGTGGTTAGAATGCAGTATTGCAGGCTAATTCTACTGGCTGCCAGCTGCCAGCAGTTCAGCAGTTCAATTCTCACCAGCTTAGGTTGATTCGCTCAGGTTCATCCTTCCAAGATCAATAAAATGGGGACCCAGATTGTTGGAGGCAATATGCTGACTCTGTAAACTGCTTAGAGAGGGCTGTAAAGCATTGTGAAGCAGTATATAAGTCTTAAGAGCTATTGCTATATCTTTACAAGATATTCAATATATTAAAAGCAAATCAAGAGATTTAAGACTGGTTGCAAAGGAGGAACTCCAAAAGTGTAATTATTATAAAAAATTCACTGACCTGCTATGACCTTTATCTGCAGGAAAAATGCGAATAGATTTATCAAAGCTGGCAGACACAAATTCTTTTCCTGTAGGGGAGTAATCCACATCCAGGACTGCAGACACATGGTCCATATGAACCATTAAAGCCTTGCCAAGGAACCGCATATCAAAAGTATATAAGCTACAAGAAGAAAAAAAGGTAAAAGTATTACTTCTACTCACTTTATAATTGTTTGATCAAATGCTTTGGTAAGGTAGAGGTTTACCACCCAGTACCTATGGATATCAGACACTTATCAGAACAGTAACTCTTGTCCTCATCAAAAAAATATTTTTTTAAAAAAAATAGTTGAAATCTGTTTGGGAAAATATATCTAAGTTATCATGAAAATGTTCTTGATTTAGGACTGACTGGTAAATGATCTGGGAAGCTGAGAATACTGCCACTTCCATATTAAAAGCAAGTGAGCAGAATAATGATCAAATCTAAACTGCCTTAAATTCAACTATTCTGCTAGATTTTGAGCTAACCCCTAAATTTGTTTGGAAATACTACTCTTAAGCTGTCACTGAAATTCACGTAAGCATGAGGAATAGAAGAAATTCTATCTGCTTTGATAGAGAACCATATATTTTGGAATTAGAATAGGAAACTTTATTAGCATTTCTCATATTCTGCTTGAATAGAACCCAGCAAAGTGGCGGCACTCAGCTGTTTTTCGTTGACCTCATAAAGCTGAGCATGGCTGGATCTAGTTAGCTATTAACTTGTAGTTTCCCATTTTAGGAAATCCCAAAATTAGATTGAGAAGATAAAAACACATTCTGGAAGACAGAGATAAATCATTTGTTGGCAAGAAATATGCCTATGAAGTAACTCAGCTTGAAGTGAATTTGACCTTGCCTACTTAAATAAACGGACACAATTCTATTTACAATTGAGTTTTCAGCTTATGTAGAAACCTGATACATAGCCAATTTAGAAAAAAAAATAGAGTTCATTACAGCAAAGAATTTAGAGTATAAAATAGATTGTTTAACTCAGATACTTAAATATCTGAGGCAGTGCAACATGTGAAACCTTATATACGGACTGTTTCTGAATACAGATAGTCTTCAATGTGAAACAGGCACAGCACTGGTTGGGGAAGATGTGCAAAGATCAGAGAGGGAAAGTGGGGTGGGGGGATGCACAAGAGGCATTGCATGAGTCAGGAGGATGAGCAATTGGCATCATTTGGGTCAGCAAGGGTACACAAAAGGCAAGGGAGACAAAGCAGGGTGGATTTGATTTAAATCAAGTTGATTTAAATCACAACTTAAGTTATGATTTAAATCACTAGTAAAAAGGCTTGATTTAAATCAACTCAATTTAAATCATAATTTTTAAAGAGCAATTGTCATTTCTGTCCTGCAGTGGCTCCTACTCTGACCTGCTGTTGACTCACCGACAGTCCCAATATTGCAGAATATACAACCTCATGCCACATAACTAAGCTCCAGAGGTGGGTTTCACATAATTTTACCATTGGTTCGCCGTGCACCGAAAATGTGAGCACATGCATGCACACAGCTTAGAAAATGTGGCTAAATAGGATGGCATAGCGCCGGGTTCAGTGGGCAGGCCCACCTGCAAGTCACCACTACCAATTCGCCTGAACTGGTCTGAACCGGCTGAATACCATCACTGCTAAGCTCCATTTCATGCTGAATAAACTAAATTATTAATGTATCTTAAATAGAAAACTATATTTAGATAAATTTTTATTCCAAAAGCATTTTATTAAAATAAATTTGATAAAAATAAAAAAAACCGATTTAAATTTAAAAATCTGATTTTTTTTAAATCACTGATTTTTATCCACCCTGAGACAAAGTGAGGGTTGGAAAGGGTATACAGGGATGTGCAAGTGGCCATCGCAGTGCCAACACAGAGTATCTGTGGGGTTTGCATGTGGGAGAGACTTACACCAGCAACTTGTAAGCTTCCCTGCCAGCTTCCCCACTGACTTTCTGGGAAAGCAGGCAGGGAAGATTGTAAATAGTGATCCCACAATTGGGAGGTGCTTTGCAACCAGTCATAAATGCGAACAGATTGCAAACACCCAGATCATGATCATGTATTGTGGAGCTGCTGGGATGGCCAGAACGGTAATAACTGGTCATAACCACCATTCATTCACCACCACCATAACTTCAAATAGTCACTGAACGAATAGTCACAGGTCAAGGGCTACCTGTAGTGTTCAAAACTTTCAACTGATACAGAATGTGGCAATTCAGATACTAACATGATCCTGCTGCACCAATATTATATTATAAAATGATTCTAAACTCAATTCAAACTATTGCTTTTAACTTTTGGATCTAATATATTTTAATGGTGTACTTTCTTGACCACACTAAACTAACAAAATGGATTTGCACCTGAGGCCAAAGACTGTAGAAGATTATGAAGATAGCTTTGAAGAAGGTGGACAGCAGCCATTACCAAATCCTCAGTTTAGCTGGTAAATACAAGAGACTGAGGAAGAAACTCAGGACAGCCCCGCTTTAATTTTCCTTGGCATAAATGGAGGGGGAAAGAAACTCTGTCAGGGTTTCAAGATCCTGTTATTATATTGTAATATTAAGCGTTCCAGATGGCTTCTATTTCCTAACCTGGCCTCAAAGGATTGACAAGGACTACCCCTTACCCCTGTCAAGATTTGACAGCTAGAGATACAGGCTAGCACTTGCTCCCCCTCCACCAGACCAAGTGCTAGATAAGGATACAGTGTGCTTTTTATTTTGAAAATAACTGATTTTGAATAGAGTTTTTCTGAATTTGATACCCTCTCAAAACGGGTATTGCCAGAAATACACCTGTTGGTAAATTCATTCCATTGATGTTTGTTCTTGACCTGCTTTCATTTAAATGTCCTGATCAGTATTTTATTTGTAACTTTACATTTCTAATTATATCAATTTTTAAATTACCAATTTGTTGCTAACAATATCAAGTATCTGTATTCAACAAAGAGTATAAAATATTGGAAATAATTCCTCAGACTCCAGCTAAAGTTTAAAATGTCATAGTATTTTAATAGAAACAATTTCCTAATCAATCAGATTGCACTGTGCTTATATTTTCTTTTTAACATAAACCCTCAAGGAAACATTTGTTATGGGGCAAATTAAAAATATTAATATTCATTAATGTGTCAACTTTTACACACCTTCTGAATATCTAAAGCTGTCAAAACTGAGAGGAATAAAAATCAGTATTTCTTACTTGTAATCCTCATTTGCTGCAGTGAAAATGAAAGCTTCCATAGGATTCCAGCAAAGTGTATTTGTTCTCATATCCAAAATAACCTGAGAAAATTTAAATATTATAAGGTAGGAAAAACTATCAATAGACATGTACTGTTTATCACAATAAACTATACATTACAAATAAATTGTATTACAATACAAATGTATCTATAAAATATATGTAACAACTATTACTCTGAGTTAGTTGTTCTCGCTCAGGCCAACCACCTTACAGAGTGTTGCAGGGAAAACAGGCAGGAACACTAGTTAAATATGCCACCTTGAATTGACCAAAGGCAGGAGAGAAACCAAATAAACAAATAAACATTAAGCAAATGTGCCGATACTGGTTAAAGAACTGTGCAATCTATACAACTGCCAGTAAGAACTGTGATGTTGATGCTATTATACATCTTGGCACAAATGATCTGTCCCAAAAAGATGTACTTTCTGCGCAGAATGATTTCCAGAGCTTGTGGTACGAACTTAGTAGTATAGGCTGTAGGCTTACCTTTTCAGAGGTTTTATAAGGAACAAAAATATAAGGAATAAAAAGGAAAAGGCCAGCGTATAGTGGAGTTTAATGTTTGGCTAAAGGAATGGTGTAAAAGGAAAGGCTTTGATTATATTAGTCATGATATCTGAACCTGATCCAATGAAAAACTATGCAAAAGAGATGCTTTGCATCCATCAAAGAAAGGGACTGAATTACTTGGCATTAAATTCACAGATTTTCTCGATAAACATTTAAACTGACTAGCAGGGACAAGAATTAATTAATAAAGAACATTTCTGTCCCCAGCAATCTGAAATTAATAGGGTTATCAGTGCATGTAACATAGATGTTAAGGCGGGTAAGAATATCAAACTTGCTGTCAAGCAAAAACAAGCATTTATTAGCGAGTGCACTAATCAAACAGGTGATAAGGCAGTAGGGGACAACACAGATTATGTAGAAAGTAAACACAGGGTCAGTTAAAATGGCCTCAAATGTCTATACAGCAATGCACAGAGTATGAGGAATAAACAGGGTGAATTAGAAATTCAAGTAAAGGAGGGCAGATATGATATTGTTGAGGGTAAAACAAAAAACAATGGGTGGAAACTAATCAAGGAGAGAAGCGACGTAGAACTAAGGAGAAATTTCCTGAGAGAACAATTAATTAGTGGAACAACTTGCCTCCAGAAGTTGTTAATGCTCCAACGCTGGAAGTTTTTAAGAAGAGATTAGATAACCATTTGTCTGAAGTGGTATAGGGTTTCCTGCCTAAGCAGGGGGTTGGATTAGAAAACCTCCAAGGTCCCTTCCAACTCTGTTATTCTATTCTATTCTAACCTCTCATGTTGGTGAAAGCATTAAGAATCACCTTATCCACCGGATACATCATAAAACTCAGATAGATAAAAAGATCCAGCATAATAAAGTAATTACAGGTAGTCCTCAACTTACAATGGCAATTAGGACTGGAATTTTTGTTGCTAAGTGATATGACTATAAAGCATAACTCCAAATGTGGAAGCCAGCAGGAGCCCAGGAATTGGCTGCTGCTGGAGGGGGAGGAACTGAGAAAGTTACAGTGAGTCTCAGGGAAATGACAAGGATGCAAGGAAAGCACAATGAATTGCACACAGTGCAGTGAGGCTCAAGGAGGGTGCAAGGGAGGTGTGCTGATTATTGGATAGGGTGCGCATGGGAAGTGAGGCAAAGATCAAGGAGGGTGTGCAGTAGTGTGTAAATTGCTGGCACGGTGGCATGGCTAGCAAGTACAGAATCTACCCAAATATCAAATGAAATGATATTCGGCACAATTAATATACATCCCTGCAAGTCGGCATTTTTAAGAGCGTATCTATTACCTTCTTTAAGGCAGTTGATTGTCTCATATCATACAGCACAATATTTCTGTCTGAAGTACAGCTTCCCAAAAGATTCATCTGAAAATAATTATTTAATAATTGTATGTCAAATATGGAAGTTGACAAAATTAGAATTTGTTTATAATTGCATGACTGTTTAAATATCATTATTTAGGAAATGAATTTCTTAAATATAACTCAAATTATTAATCAAAAAGAGATGTAATATGTAAATGACCTATTTTAACTAGCATCCATATCCTTAAATTAGTAAACCTTTCAAAGACGTGTGTGCAAAACAGCTGACCTTTAAAAAATGTTGCTTAAAAAAGAGAAATAAGGAGGATTAAACTCAAACGTTTTCTAAGTATTCCTGCTGCCAACAATAATCCTTCACCCATTGGAGGGAGGGGGGAGGGGATGGAGTGGGGGGGCGGGGGGGAAAGGGGGGTGAAAATTTTTGTAAAAACTTTTTCAATTAAAAAAAAAAATCCTTCACCCATTTTTCAACTGTTCTTGTGTAAGGAGGACAGGCTTTCTTATATTCCCCGAATAGTACTTCAGTGAGAACAGGATTCTAAAAAAATGCAGGATTCACAAATGAAACTCTATCCGCACATATTATTTTTAAGTCTCACTGCTCTCAAGCTAAAGTGATAAGCTAGGGCTCCTCCCGTTCCCTTGTCTTGTTGCAGACATTCACCTTCTACAGATGGGACAGCAATGAAAAGAACAGTGTGGCAGCACACTTATCCCCCTTTCTCATGAATGGAAGCAGATTGTTCCCAGACTTTATAATTCATGAACAAAACTGTAGGCCCTACACATTCCTACACAGGGAAGTACGGAACGAGTAGAATAAGCAAGTATAAGATTATTTTTTTGCTAAACACTGCCCTGCATTGTCTTAGCATTCACTTGCCATGAGGTTTGTACAGATCTCTTCATTTCCCAACTTTTAATTGTACTGCTCTTCTTTCTGCAAACTGTTGTTATTGCTATTCAGCAAGTTACTCTCCCACCACTTTAAAAACCCATTTGCACCTTAATATTTGATCCTACTGTAGTTTGCTATCCATGATTCCAAAAAGTTAAAATTAATTGAGCTTCGCTGTTAGATTTATTCTTACAAAATCAAATTGTATCCTTCCTTAAATATCAATAATTTTTTTTAAAAAGACGTAAAACCACACTTGCTGAATAATGGCCATAACTATAAAGTCTTAAAGAACTGTTCAATTGAAGACTGTTCTATTCAAATGAATTTATCTAATCATTTGTACTTCATCATTCCCTTAAAGCTTTATTTATGAAGGCTTACCTCTAATTCCTGTGGCAGATCAACGTCCACATGGTTTATGGCCATATATATGTTATTAGTATTATTTAGTGAAAATAATTTTAGCATCATATATAAACTAATGAAATTATTACCTCAATTGGATTGAATTTAACACTGTTTATGCTATCAACTCCCCAAGTCAAAGAGCATATAGGACTAGTTCTCTGCTCATCCCAGATATCAACCTGATGACCACAAGTAGCAAATATAGGTTTCTTCCAATGATGATCAATTCCAGTGTACACTGTCTTGAAAATATAAAAACCAAACATAACCAATTACTGGATATAATAGTCAAAGATTTTAGATTAAAGACATTAGTAACAGTCTAAGCAATGAAATATTTGTTGTGAAGGATCTGTTAATAATCCTTTTAATGGTCTCTATATGGAAGAAGCCATTTGTTCTATAACTAGCGTGATCCAAAAGATTAACTATCATCATGGCAACTGGCTCATCTGAGAACAGAAGGAAGTTTCCGGATGTTGATTCCCTCATTAATTCTTGAACTGATCTATAGCTCCAAGAAGCATGTACAGTAGCCTCTTTCCTTACATTTAAAAAATTATATACATTATAAAAATTGTACTAACTGTATAGATATTAAGCCCCCTTCCAAGATTTTTAAATTGTATACATAATGCTACCAGTACATGGCATAGCACAAATAATCCAGACTTGTGGCATTTTAGTGAATCTGATATTAGAATGATTCATTTGTGTGCATAACCTATGCCTTCCAGACAACAAATTTCAGTGCCCATCAATTTGCGCTAACATGGCTAATAACAAAATATTATGGTAACTATAATTCAAAGCATCTGGAGAGATTCAAGTTTTAGCTCTACAGTCATACTTTCAGCAAACCTACAGCAAGTTAAAAAGAAATCCCAAATAAGCAGCCACAGTTGGTTTTAATAGCTGCTGCTACAATTAAGTTAAATCAAAGCTAAACAATGGCTCTTCTCTTAATCGAACTTCCAGAAAGTTTTACCATAATAATAAATAATAAACCAATCTGTTTCATTTCTGTTAAAGGAAATGAAAAATCAGTTACAGAAAAAAAAATTAGAGTTTTAAGTTTATACATTGCAAAACAAATTTAAGAAAAAAAAGATAATTAATTATAATTAATAATAATATAATTATTATTATTATAATTAATAATTAGTACCTTTCCAAGAATAGTATTTATTGGTTCCTCTGCTTCCCCATAAGCTGGTGCCTCCATTTTCCAATGCTTCACTGTTTTATCATCACCAACCTAAAGATTTGGAAAAAGAAAATATTACTTTTTTACAATATCAATTATTTCTACAACTGAAACTTCAATTCTGAAGCCTAAAAAAAACTCTGGAAAGGGCACAGGCAGTCAATCAAGTCAAATATATCCTCTGTAGGCCCATCCACAATGCACCTTTTCAGCTTTGAATCCAAAACATAACACATGGTTAGCAATAGCCTTAGAAGCAGCCTTTTCCTTTTTAGTTTGAAAGTATTATGTAAATGAACATATAAATCTTTGAATATATACAAGAAATCCAAACTATCAAGTAAATACAGTGCCAGTTTTTCGTATGTTTTTCGCTTTGTTTTCAAACTCTTATTCCATTTGATGTTTATTCCATAATCTTGGTATTTTTATAAAACAGAATTTAAAGAAACATAAGCAACATCGGTTCAACACATTTCACTGAACATCTGACGCAGTGTGGTGAACTGTATCGATGCTGTAAGTCAAGACAGCTACTTTTACCAGAAAGATCTAAAGAAAGTAGGATATATTCTATGTAAAAATACACTGAATCAAGCAGCACAGTTAATAGCCAAAAAATACCCCAGATGGACTAATATAGTACTCTATGGAATAGTTTTAAAATAATCATAAGTAAATATTCCCACCAAACAGAACTATTATCTACAGTGAAGCATATACTGCAGGGCCACCAGGCTATAATTTCTAAATTGTTAGAAATTGCACAATTTACTATGTGTTTACCTTTCCATTCCAGCTACCCATTATCTTCAAAGAGAAATCTAACTATTTAGCTGCTTTTTGCTAGTTTTGGAACTTCAAAGAAATGAACAGGTTCTGCCACAAAAGGGTACATTTATCTCATAATTTGCTTTATGCTTCCAGGAAGAAGAGTTTATATTGAAAGTGAAACATTATCACAAAAAAATAAACTATAATAAGAAACAAGAATAGACTAAAAGTGCTACAATGTATAAACTATAAGCTAAACAAAATGCAGCACAAAAAGCAACAATAAGCATTAAATATCACTCCTTAATTTCCAAAATTACTCACAGTGAAAAAAGAGGTGCCACAAAAACGGGTACACATTCCTCTTACAAAGCCTTCATGTGCTTGCAATGTACGGGTGCATACACGCTTCATCAAGTTCCAGATTCTAACCTTATAAATCAACAACATGCTTATATCATAATAATGCATAATGAAGTATACACAACTGTTCAGCTTCATGTGAAATTTAGAAATAGGAAATATTTAAATATATACCAGCAAACTATACAACAGAAGCAAACTATCATTCTGAGAGTTGAGCAAAAATAAAAAAACTAAGCTGAAGAGTATCAAGAAATTTTTCTAATGGTTAAATTGACAGGCTTTCATTTGACAGTTTAATTTTTCCATAAATTTCATAATAAGACTTTAAACTGATGCAAGTCAGAAACCCAAGGCTGAAACTTGATAATTTTCCTACAGTTAACGTCTTATTTCCATCAGTCGAAATAGAAACAAATCCAATTCAGAACTAAACATTTGTACAACTTTTGAGGTATAAGCAGAGAAACACATGGGAACTGTTCAGATAATATTGCCTTTAATGCCTTTTTATTGCCTTTTTATTTTAATGCCTTTTATTGCCTTTAATACACTTCCCATGCTGGCTAGAAAAACATATAAAATTAGCTATCAAATCCCTTTTATTTCTTTATAATTATAATAATTATTTTAAATTATTTGTAGAGGTCACACATTTCCTGTTGTATTTTTTCCTCAAACACCTATATCTTAGAAAAGAACATCATTATTGAAAAAACAAGAACAAAAGTAATGGCAGCCATAAGCTACAGACTTCTGATTTCTTGAGGTAGCCATAAGGTTTTAAAGCAAGTCTATAGCCTATACCACAGGCCCCGATGGAGAAGGTACGCAACTTGGGCGTGCTCCTGGATGGTCGGTTGTCCTTTGAAGATCATTTGGCGACCGTCTCCAGGAGAGCTTTTCATCAGGTTCGCCTGATCCGCCAGTTGCATCCCTTCCTGGACCGGGATGCCTTATGCACGGTCACTCATGCTCTCGTTACTTCTCGCCTGGACTACTGCAATGCTCTCTACATGGGGCTCCCCTTGAAGAGCACCCAGAGACTTCAGCTAGTCCAGAATGTGGCTGCGCGGGTTATTGAGGGAGCGGTTCGGAGCTCCCACGTAACACCTATCCTGCGCAGACTGCACTGGCTGCCTGTTGTTTTTCGGGTGCGCTTCAAGGTATTGGTTACCACCTTTAAAGCGCTCCATGGCTTAGGACCGGGCTACTTACGGGACCGTCTACTGCCGGCCTCTATCTCCCAGCGTTCGGTGCGTTCCCACAGAGAGGGACTCCTCAGGGTGCCATCAGCCAAACAATGTCGACTGCCGGCCCCCAGGGGGAGGGCCTTCTCTGTAGGGGCTCCAACCCTGTGGAACGAACTTCCCCTCGGGCTTCGACAACTACCTGACCTTAGGACCTTTCGCCGCGAACTTAAAACCTACTTATTTCGTATGGCTGGACTAGCTTGATTTTACCTTTAAAATTTTAATTGGATGATGGGTTTTAAATTTTGGTAATTTTATGGGGTGTATTGTTATTTTAAATTTCTGGGCAAGTTTAAATCAGTTTTTTAAGGGTTTTTTTAATTATTGTGTATGTTTTGTATTTTATCTGCCTGTTCACCGCCCTGAGTCCTTTATTATTATTATTATTATTATTATTATTATTAACAGTTAGTAAAATCCATGAAAAGTTTTCATAATTACACTTAACAATCTCTAAGAAAACATATGCTTCAGTTATATCAAAGTAATATTTACCTCTCCATCACATGCTCCAGACAGAACTGTAGACAAGCTCTCTGGATGTTTAGCCATGCAATTAACTCCATCCCGATGACCATCTAATGATGCAAGAAAAGGTTTTGCAAATATACGATCTAATTTAGTTGCATTTAGCGCCCTTGTGTATTCCCGTGGAATTTCAAATGGGTGTAACGCAGGATCGTAATTTCGTGGAACTGGAAATAAAGTGAATAACACATATATAAACATATTGCCATCCATGAATATTGTCTTTTTTTTTTTTTGTATTTTGTGAATAACCCAAGATTATCCTGGAAAATATTTTTTCCCCACCTTCGATTTACAACCAATTTCTCAATGTTTTACTGGAACACTGGAAATTTTTAAGAAAATCCCTGCCTGGGCAGGGGGTTGGAGTAGAAGACCTTCAAGGTCCCTTCCAACTCTGTTATTATTATTATTATTATTATTAATGTGTGTATATTCTTTGGAGTCCAATTTACGGAGACTGCCTGGACAAGTCCTTGAAGTTTTGTAGCCAAGGTTTTTTGTTTTTTTTTCCCCAGAAGTGGTTTGCCATTGCCTCCTTTTTATGGCGATATCCACTCCCCCTCAAGAGCTGAACTCCATCGATGGCACCTCACTATCTAAAAACGGGACCTAGAGAGCCGTTCAGGTGGAAGACTAAATCCAACCTGGTAATTTTCCAGGTAGGAAAAAAATCGTCCTCAGCCTGACGGGAACTGGGCCAGGCGAGAAAGTTCCTAACGAAAGCAACAGGTCCCTTCATAATTCCGATTAAACCAGGGTTCTCCAAGCTTGGCAACTTTAAGCTGGCTGAGGAACTCTGGGAGTTGAAGTCCACAAGTATTAAAGTTGCCAAGTTTGGAGAACCCAGGATTAAACTGTAGCCCCCCCCCCACACACACACACACACACTCGACTGCTTGGCGTGAGGCGCCCTTGCCGGTTTCCTAGGGAACGAGCCCCCCCGCTCCCTCCCCCCCACCCTTCTCTTCTCGCGCTCACCCCGCTGAAGGTCCTGCTTGGTTTCGCGCACATAGTCGTCCGGGTTCCTGCTCAGAACCTTCACCCTCATTTTCCGCCGTCGGAAAAACCAATTCGCCTTCCGAAGAAACCACCACGACCACCACGTGTGGAAAAGGAAAAACTCCCGGAAGGACTTCCGGATTGAGGCGCTACCTCAAGCCGAGGCCCGAGAGAACCTTAAGCCAAAGGAGTTCCGTAGTAAGGCGAAAAGAAGCCGGCCGCCCCGCTCGCCAACGTGACTTCTAGTCCCGCCCTCGTGGAGGGCCCGACTGTGAATGCTGCCGGGTGATTGGAGGATCAACTATGAGCGACTGTGGGTTGCTGCCTGTAAGAAGGAAGGTCAAAGGGAAATCTAGTGTCTACGGGTCTCGACCGGGGTCTTTTTTTTTTTCCTCCGTCCCCTCGGCTGCCTTTGCTTTCTTTCCCCTCTCATGAATTCAGCCGCTGTTCCAGACGTCCAGAGTGAGCTGGCGAGCTCTGCTGCTTCCCCCTCGGCTACTGCGGCCCCGGCGGCAAAGTCCTTGTTCAGGCACGTGCGCTACGAGAACCTGCTGGCCGGGGTGAGCGGCGGCGTTATCTCCACGCTGGTCCTGCATCCGCTGGACTTGGTCAAGATCCGCTTCGCAGGTGAGCGCCTCTCTTCTTCCCTTCCCTGCTGCCAAAGAAGCGGGCGTTAAATGGGCGCAGCAGGGTCGTTGCATGGGGGGGGGGAGAGTATGTGGCTTTGAATTCCCAAATGAAAGGTGGGATGTACAAGAAACATTTATAAGAATTAACTTGTGCTCCGTTGGGTATATTTATGCTGCTATTTTGGCGTAGATTTATTTCCAGAAATATTCCCCCATCACAGTTAATTCCTGAAAGGGACCGAGGACTGCCTCTTCCATCCAAATTTCTTCCATGATGCAAATTCCAAATTGGCAAGCTAAGGCTTGCGCGATGCTACAGGTAGTCCTCGACTTAGGACCACAACTGAGCTCAACATTTACGTTGCTAAGTAGGAAATTGGTTAGGTGTTGCCCTATTTGACGACCTTTCTTGTCACAGTTGTTAAGTGAATCCCTGCGGTTCAAGTTCATAACATGGTTGTTAAGTGAATCTGTCTTCTCCATTGATTTTGCTTGTCAGAAGGCTGGAAAAAGGTGGTCGCGTGACCCCGGAACACTGCAACTGTCATAAATATGAACCAGTTGTCAAGCATCCCAATATAAATCACATGACAATGAGTATTCTGCAATGGTCTTAAGTGTGAAAAATGGTCATAAGTCACTTTTTTCAGTGCCGTTGTAACTTTGAATGGTCACTAAATGAACGGTTATAAGTCACGTTTGAGCCTGGGTGGCACAGTGGTTAGAGTGCAGTACCGCAGGCTACTTCTGCTGCCTGCAATTTAGCAATTCAAATCTCGCCAGACTCAAGGTTTACTCAGCCTTCCATCCTTCCGAGGTGGATAAAATGAGGACCCAGATTATTGGGGGCAATAGGCTGATTCTGTAAACTGCTTAGAGTGGGCTGTAAAGCACTGAAGCGGTATGTAAGCCTAATTGCTATTACTATGTATGTCACCAAATACTGAATCTGATCTTTGGTTCATTCAGTCTTATTATTCCACTTTAGCACACTAGGCAGCTATTTAAGATAATCTTTTAACTTGAGCCCAGATACTTAATTTTCTACATAAAAAATGCTGTTCCAAGAAATTCTCTATTACCTGGATGTTTCTCTATTAAATGAATTTAGAAATGTAGGAATGGATGATACATCAGCTGCTTTTTCTGCCTGTGGAACTATTAACTATTGGGGAATCAGGATGAGAGGTTGTTAGCGTAACTTGTGGAGACGTAATGCATAAAATTGGAGTTGTGTTCTCATCAGGAGATAAAAAAACATACTGTGGTTGTCTTAGAGCAGGGATGTCAAACTCTTGTCGTCACAGCAGCCTCACCTGACATATCGGGACATTTTCTCTCTTCGCTAAACCAGGCGGGGGCAGAGCCAGCGTGTGACGCATCCGGCCTGCGGGCCACAAGTTTGACACCCCTGTCTTAGAAGCAGGGATCTCCAACCTTGGCAACTTTCAGACTTGTGGACTCCAACTTTGCTGGCTGAGGAATTCTGGGAGTTGAAGTCCACAAGTCTTAAAGTTGCCAAGGTTGGAGACCCCTGTCTTAGAGAGTCACATTGATCATTGATTCTAGAGCATACAGTTTTCAAACTGATTTCCAATTCTTTTGTATAGTGAATGATGGCTTGGAGCTGAGACCAAAGTACAATGGTATCTTGCATTGTTTGTCAACCATCTGGAAACAAGAAGGATTACGTGGTCTGTACCAAGGAGTGACTCCAAATGTTTGGGGTGCGGGTGCCTCTTGGGGTCTGTATTTTTTCTTGTAAGTTGAAGCTGTTTAAATGTCTCCCAGTTAATCCCAAAACAGTTTGGTTTTTTCCCATTTTTTTCACTTCCCCCACAGCAGATTAAACATGTTAACTTCGTCATCTATTCTAGGCTTAATTAGAAGATTTTATAGCACTAATTTAATACTTGTCAGTGGCCTATACTTGGTCTCACTACTGCTCCTTTGGATTATTATTTCCCAAACAATATCAAAAGCTTAACTTACTATTATGAACTTTAATAATGCTAGACCAGTATTTCTCAATCTTGGTAACACTGCCCTAGATCACTCAATAATTTTCATACAATTGGGGGCTTTTAAATTTCTCTTACTAATGTAGCTGTCAGGAATCATTGCCCAGTGGTTGAAAGGCAACTTGTGCAACTGATTTTTCTTTTCCTTTCCTCCTCCACATAGCCTCATGTACTCCCCAAGATCTTCTTTGGAGAGTTGGAGTCTTATCTAAGATTATTGGTTCTATCATACAAGACTGCATGGGAGAGCAGAAGCAGTAGCGAGGGATGTTGCAAGCTTCTGTCCATGATTTCAGATAATTTCTCTTTGCATCACATCTGTATTAGAGTTATGTATCATTTTGGATTGAGCTCCCAAAAAGGTGCTTTGGGATATGTGGGGGGTACTATCATAGCACCTCTCTGCAACTCTTTGAAATATTTTTCTAGGAAAAGATAAAGCTGCATTTTAGAATTGAAAACAGTGCTATGTTTGCATCCATGTTCTCTCCAAAACATTTTTAGAATCAAATATGAAACACTGCACAGTTCCCATCAGTATATAATACAGCACTGCTGTTTAGGATTGTGTCTTGATCACCTGTAAATTTTTATAGCTTATACCAGGAGCTTCAACAGGGAAGAAGTGAAGAGAAACATCAGTTATGTAAACTACCTTCCAATTTATTGGCCACTGAATATAATTAAAGATTGTCCAATATCATCATCTGTTGGGCTTTGGATTGTCACTTTCAATACGATTTCCAAACCTCCTACTTTGGCACAAATATATTGAGAATCCCATGTAAAGTGAGAGCAGGCCATATTTTATTGTCCATCAAGCACAGCAAAATATGAAAAGCTTTTTATCAAAGGGCATAGAGTCAGTTTAAGAAAGTTATCCACATTAACCGGGCATGTGTAAAATGGCTGTTTAATTCACGACTATATTTGGTGAGTTTATATTCTGATTTCCATTCCTATAAGAGCAATATACACAGACCTGGGATCATACAATGGCATGCAAACATTCAAATTCCCAAAATTGCTAACCAGCAAGATGGTAAATAAGCAAAAATGAGGGTTATTGCAATCTTGCTAGATTTTGTATTAAAGTTATACAGCAACCCAATAGATGGTGACTTGGACAGCCTACAAGAATAAATTCCTAATTAGAAAACCCAGTAAACTCCCCCACTCCACAACAACATCCACTTGATGGGCTCCATATCAACCTGGAATCCCCAGGTCCACTGACAAAGCCTTTTTTAAAGCGGGGGGGGGGGGGAGAGAGAGAGAGAGAGACACTGGTCTTACCTCTGCAGGGATAACATTCCACAGGGAGGGAGCCACAATAGAATAGGCTCTTTTCTTAGCCCCAGTAGGTAGACATTCTTGATAGAAGGGACCATAACATACCCTGCCTTCCCAATCTGCTGGGTCAAATAGATGTATTGAGAAAGGACAGCCCTTCAGATACATGACTCCAAGCAACATAGGGCTTAAAAGGTGATAACCAGCACCTTGAATTGGATCCAGAATTAAATTGGCAGCCAATGAAGCTCTGCAAGTAAGGTGACATCTAAAAGAGTTCTTAAAAACTCAAAAGCGGCATGGTGTTTTATGATATTCCCATAATATACTGGTATTTTTCTTAACAGCCAACATGCCTCAACTTTACTTAAACAGGTTATTTTAATGATTGCAAAACAAGTAATCTGGATTACTAATCTTCATATCTGATTCTTCAGCTACAATGCTATTAAAGCCCACAAGACAGAGAATAAGATGGAAAACCTTGGAGCAATTGAACACCTAGTGTCAGCAGCTGAAGCTGGTAAGAAATATATGAGCTATTTATAGCTGTACATATGTATTTATTTATTTATTTATTTTATTTATTTATTAAATTTTTATAACGCCCTTCTCCCAAAGGACTCAGGGCGGTGTACAGCCAGGATAAAACTCAATATATATACAATTAAAACCAGAATTTAAAACGAAGCAAATTGCAAAAAAAGGCCGACATTAAAATTTAAAAATTTAAAACCCTAAAACAATAAAACCCAATTTAAAATAGTAAAAACTATTATGCCAGTCCCGCTTGAATAAATAAATAAATGTAACTATTTGTAGCTATAGTATACTATATAGTATGCTATACTTTATTTTTGTTGAGTTACATTTCGTTCCGAAAATAATTTTGAACATCTAAAAATATATTTTTGTCCTATTGAAAGTACAAATGCTCAACTTGCTGAGTATTAGATCTTTAAAAAAAGATTATTTTTTCTAACACTTTCTTAGAAATTCTTATCCATACTTCCTGAACACAATATAAATATATCACAAATGTATTCCTAGTTTAACAGTACAAGTTATGCTGAGATCCATGTATTAAATGGATTTTCCTTTCAGAAAAGTTGATTTAGGATTATAATCAATGGTGGGATTCAGCCAGTACACACCACTTCGGGAGAACCGGTTGTTAACTGTCTGAGCAGTTTGGCAAACTGGTTGTTGGAAGAAATCATTAGGGCAGAGAACCGGTTGTTAAATTACTTCAATCCCACCACTGATTATAATTGTAGTTCTATAAAACTATTTGGTAAATATTTGCTACATAAGTATAGATACTGAGCTTTTTGAAAATTGAATGTATAAATTCCATGTAATGCATAAATCAGAAATTTTAAAATTATGTCTCAAGTGCTCTCTATAGTACAAAGGTACTATATTGATAGGATTTTCAAATTATATTTGATAGGAGTGATGACTTTGTGTATTACAAACCCAATATGGGTAACCAAGACTCGGCTTGTGTTACAATATGAAGCTGGTGCTGACCCGTCAAAGAAGCAGTACAAAGGAATGTTTGATGCTCTTATTAAAATATACAGGAATGAAGGTATACGTGGGCTATATAAGGTAAATTAATCAGGCTGGTCAAGAATTATAGTATTAGTATTTTATTATTAAATATGCTGAACAGTTATTGCATGGGTTTTGCTGCAAAAAATTTGTTGCTAAACTTCAGTTCTCATTCATGTATTTGGAATGTCTAAATTGCAATTAAAAAGTTTATTTTATTTTTTAAAAAATTATTAATACTTGTAGAATGCACATAATTGAATCATTGAAATATTGAAATTAAATAATTAAAGATAGGTTGAAATTTAAATTTAGAAAATGACTAGGATAAACTGGTACTTAAATTAGTATGGCCTTTATAGAATTCATAAAGCAGGCTGAATCTTTTCTATACAAAATATAATTTTGACCATTCCATCATTATATATGTATTGGCAATGCTGGATTTTAACCTTAAAACTGTATAATTGATATAATCTGATGGATGATTTTTACATTTTTTATACTTAACTATTTCAGGGATTTGTGCCTGGTCTCTTTGGAACCTCACATGGAGCCCTTCAGTTTATGGCTTATGAAGATTTAAAATCCCGATATAATAAATATAAAAATAGACCATCACATGTGAAACTGGTAAGATAAATTATAAATTAGAGGCATCTGCTTTACATAAAATAAATTGTTAGAGCTGTGCAACACATTCAAAGGATGTATCACAAAGCATCATAACTTGAAATGTTTAAATCAAATGTCTTCCAGAAGACATGAAGTGGTTAATTGGAAAGCTTTCCCAGGTCATCACTATGTGTGCTTGTGTGTGTGTGTTTGTATAACTGATTCAATATATGTATACTTATCTATATATATAAAAGCAAAATCCACTCACTCATCACAAAATCTCCAGAACTGTAAAGCCTACAAACTTGAAATTTGACACATACATTCCTCTTGGCTTCTAGGTGCTTGCTAAGAAAGGATTTTTTCGAAATGACCATCAGATCATTAGTATTTTATATGCAGTATATTCATTTACAGTAATTAATGTGCTCTGATGCTAAGGAGTTAGACGGTCTACTCCCCCTCCCCACCTGGAAAGTTCCAACTGCCAGTTGCCTCATATTCCGTTACCTCAGTTCAAACTGGCAGACGTTCCACTCCTTCACTCAGGAGCAGTCTGGGGCTCCTTACAGTACTAAACGTTGCTACCTGGCCAAAATGTCTACGCCTTCCACCTATTCAACTGCTTCTGAACGCAAGGCAGCGGGAGAGATACTCCCTTATAAGTTTCAATCACTGACCACCACTGAGCCAACTGATTGTGAACTGAATTTCTCCTGCGTAGTGTCCCAGCCCCAAATCACTTCTTACACTGACATCCTCAGTTCAGATGAATCTGTTCCTTCTACTGTAACACCAGTTAAAGGGAAAAGATGGAAAAAATGCAGGAAAAGATTTACAGATGCAATTAGGAAAACACAAGGGAAGCTGCAAAAAAGTATCGTCAAAGTCATCCCGAAGTCAATAGGCTGTAAAAAAGTATGCCTCTAATAACCCCTACATTAATCAGGCAGCTACAGCTAAATATGCCAACATTCAAAGTGCAGGGGTAGATCTACCACAGGATAGGGAATATCATGGCGGTCCCTCAGCAGCAGCCTTCATTTCTCCAGATATTCTTTGTTGGTGATGATGACAATGAGAGGGACATCCATTGTGGAATCTACCAGTTAGTTCAATTTATCATGCCCAATCACATAGTTTCGTAGCAAAGCAAGGGTATCCAGCTAGTGTGTAATATATACTTCTTGTACATTTTCTTGTTCATTAAGATGTCTCATAGAACTCCATCTTCTCATGTTTAATTTGATACTGTAATAATTTGGTGTGTCTCAAGAAGTGAAGGATATATTGGACATAAAAGTGGCAGTTCAACTGTATTATAGGATAATGATATAATATGACTTATTTGATATGGTACAACAGTTTGGTAAGTTTTCAGTTACCTGATTAACTGGAGTAAATTTCATATAGTTCTTATACATTTTAATGTATATATAGGAATTTGTAAAAAGCAGGTTGTTTCTTTATTTGTAGAGGTAAACATTTCAAACTGTTTACTCAGATTAATATTACAATAAATAGTAAAAAATATAATCCCAAATGTGCTTTTTCAAAAGGCAACTGGACTTTATTTGGTTTTCCTTGAAGACATTTAGCGTTTCTTCCAGGAAGCTTCCGCAGTTCTGAGAATCTAAATGTCTATGGACAATCTCTGAGAATAATAGACATTTTTAAAAGCTTTATTTTTTATACAGTATATGGAAAAAGATAAATACTTTGATAATTACTTCAACATTGGACAGGTACTTACAAGGATCCTATATAAATATTTGTAAAAGGGGAGATTCTCATGACTGTGGCTCTTGCTTGGGGTTTACCCATATGAAGGAAAACTGCAAGAACTTGGTTCTCCTGTACCTGTCATGCACATATAACCAGGTCAGGAAATACGGGTGTCAGGCGTATTCTGTCCTTGACTGATTTGTATGTAAACATTGCAGGCTTACACTAGTTTTGCATAAGGAGTGCCCAACTTGAAGTAGCTCAGATTAGTTGGATTAGAAAAGAAAGTGGGCTGATAAATTATTAACGTTTTGAAGGACAGCTTCCTAAATTTTATCTAAATTACTCTTGCATACGATGGTGGATATTTACCTATCCTGACTTTCTTGTTTATTACTGGATATACCAACTGATGCCATGACAGTAGCCTCGTTCTTTTTCCATCAGGATTTTGCTGCATTTCTTCATTAAAAGCTGAAAAGCATATTTTGAAGGTATAACGTTATGAAGAATAGTGGATTTATCCATCATGGGGCATGGTTTAAAAAAAAGTGTATTATGTTATAATGGAAAGATGGTGTTGCCTTGGATTATTGTCTTGGATTGATATGTACGCCTCTCAGTTTTTGAACCATCAATCAAAATAATGAAGAAAGTTACCAACATTACTTGACTTATCCAGGAGTTTAATGCTATATTTAAACAGGAGCTATTGAAGATATATGTGGTGTTTTTCTCCTTTTTTTAATTTTGGCATGGTCAAACAAATACCTAAAAGACCACATGCACTGGCAATTTGGGAAAGATAAATTGCAGTAAGCTTTCCAGAAGGTGCAGTTACCTCAAGTTTGAGTAAGGGTGCCTCACCCACATCAATCTTTTGTGAAGCGTCGCTGCCACTGCTTTGCACAGCTGTGTAAACCATCAACATGACATGGGTGCAACATTTGTGTAGACCGAAAAAAAGAATACACTGCTGAGTTAAAAATGGTACATTTCTTTGATTTTGCAAGAGTTGAGAACTAATTGTCAGCTTTGGAAGCCATACTAGGCCGGAAGCTTCCCTGCTGCCACTTTCTCATGTGTGGGGAAGTAGGAGGGGGGAGATTTAGTAGACATAATAGCATTCTTCCTGTCGGTCAAGGTCAGGCCGATCCTGCATCTGGAGAAGGAGTGGTCGGAGTGCTGTCTCAAAATGGAACGGTTACTGATTGGAGCATGTGATCGACTGAGGAGTGAGGGGAGGGTTTTAGGGGTTTTGATTTACTGAGGGAAAACCCGGATCTCTCAGATTCGGATTTTTCCAGATGTGCCAGTTTACCTATCCTAGTAAAAGAAATTTGAAAGATGCCTGCTTCAGAGTTTTTACTTGGGGAGGGGTTTTTCTGGAATGCTGACACTAATATTGGTCCCTTTCCATTTTTAGAATACTTTAGAATATATTACCATGGCAGCATTATCCAAAATATTTGCAGTCACGGCAACATACCCATATCAGGTTGTGAGGGCACGTCTCCAGGATCAGCACAACAAATACTCTGGAGTACTTGATGTCATCCGTAGGACATGGAGGTAGGCCTAGGAATGAAAATAGTCAGATTTTTTTTCTATCTTAACCTTCATTTTTTCAAGATTATTAAATATTTATTTCAGAGGGAAATGTGGAGATTTCTACATTGGAATTAAAGCAGAGAGCTGTGAACATTCCCCTTAGAACTATGAACCAGGATGAGATTTTCTCAGGTTTTAGCAGAGAAAAAGCCAAATATCTGACCTTATTTTTCTCACTTTCCCATTTATTTTTCTTCTGTGTAATAACATTTAGAATATAAGCCTATGAATATGGACAGTTTTTACATGGGGCAATACCAGTCACCATCCAAATATGTGCAAATACCTTTTAATGAGATATCAGTACATGTTTATTTATACCTTCCTGAAACCAAAATTTATCTAGGAATTATGATGTAACATTTCTATATTTGGAAATATAAAAATCCTATAAATAATTAGTAATGAGCCATGTTGGTGCAGTGATTAGAATGCAGAATTGCAGGCCAATTCTGCCAACTGCCAGCAGTTTGATTCTTACCAGCTCTAGGTCAACTCAGCGTTCCATCCTTCTGAGGTTGATAAAATGACCCAGATCTTTGGAGGCAATGTGCTGCCTCTGTAAACTGCATAAAGGGGACTGTAAAGCACTATGAAGCAGTACATAAAGTGCTAGTGCTAAGTGCTAATTACATTCACAGTCTGGTTTTCTGCAATAGGTAAATTGACAATAATCCAGGAATACAGTAAGAACAGTATAAAAATAGCATTTGAGTTTGTTGAAGCAATTTATAAACCAATTGGAAGTTTTACAGAAATCTCTTCTGCTTTTCCACAGGAAAGAAGGAGTTCGTGGATTTTATAAAGGAATTATGCCAAATGTAATACGAGTCACTCCTGCATGTTGTATCACCTTTGTAGTATACGAAAAAGTATCGCATTTGTTACTTTGACTTAATAATAAATGAAGATTGAATATTGATTTCATATATTGTTCTGCATCCTTTCAGTGAAGCAGGAATGCCAACACCTGTCTGGCATAGATTTTTTTTTCTGGATTCGTATTTGTCAGTTTCATTTGTAATATCTTTTACATGGACCAAGGTCACCCGCAAGTTGGTATGTTTCAGATATATTTTATTTTGATCTCTGTAAGTATCTCAAAATAAATTGTTCACATTATTATCCTCGGTGAATTTTCCTTTTACTTCTTAGTTAACAAGGCTTAATATGAATTTAAAAAAATAATGAACAGGACTAAAGACATACAAGTTGTCTTTGCTTAACAACTGCCCTTTTTAGCAACTATTCAAAGTTATGACAGCACTGAAAAACTAACTTTATGACCTGTCTTCATATTTATGATTGTCTCCATGTCCCACAGTTATCATTTGTATGCTTCACAGCTGGCTTCCAACAAGCAGAGTCAATGGAGAACTTGGAAGTAAAATTGCAAGTCACAGTCACATGACATCTTGCTTAATAACCGTGGAGGAAATTGACATTCTAAGTCCAGTGTGTGTGTCTCACTTAACATCTGTATCACTTAGCAAAGAAATTACTGTTTCCAATTGTTATTAAATGAGGGTGCAGTAACATTTTGCTTGATAAGCAAGACTATCATGTTTTTCTTATTGTTATGAAATTGGGACTAAAACTGTGCTGAAATAGTTAAATCAATATTTATAATTAAACAATAATTATATGACATTGGAATGAATAAATAGCATAACAATGGCTTGCAGGTAAAAATATTGCCATTAGTGATTTCTGCCATTGCTCCAATTGTATTGCTCTTTGATTTATATTTTGCCTGTCTTCCAAAAGTGTACTTTTTTTTTAACCACTCAGAATGATTTGTTCACCCAACATATTGCTGTTCCTGTTACCCCAATCTACTTCTCCCAATCTAACCAAGACAGGGCAAGGAATATTAGCAACTGCTGAACAGTCTAACCACATTGGCCTTGATTGTATTTGCATTTGTTCACAAAGAAGTATCACTTGAGTTTTTAAGTTTGCCTAGAATGATATAATTTCTTGTATATTTATATTTATCAAAAACTTTGTAATCTATCTATCTGTGGGTCTGTGCTACTTGCAGTAGCACCATAATCCATAATAAAAGAGTGTGGAAACAAGTTTTTTATTATTTGGAAAAAAATCAGAAGGGTTCAGATATAAAATCTTTTCTACCTGCTTTAACAAAAAAAAAGTACCAGAACAAACATTTTCACTACTCAAATAGCAAGCTAGGTACGTTTTAATTGTTTTAGTCAGAGGACAGAATTGTTGCCATAGTATGTAGTAGTACGGCTTGGATTAGAAGAATCTCACTTATTGTAAGTAATGTAAATAAATTATTAAAACCATTACAAACTTTTAAAATTCATATGAAAGATATGTACAAAATAAATTTGGCAATTATTATAAACATTCCAATTTCTTCTCAGAAAGGGAATGAAGGGCCAAGGTTTTTTAAAAATGTGAATGAACTCACAGTTTTGCCTCCTCTTTGGTTTGATCAGTGTTCTCTTGAAATTGTGGAAAACTTGAACAAGTTATAGTAAGATTTTCAAAAGGAACAAAATCTAAATTTCACATTTAAACTACTAAGACATAGATGGTTAAGAATATTTTGTTCGTGAACTAATAAAATGATTAAAAAAAACTAAATTATATACCTTAGAAACACTAAACCTTTTAAGTTAAAGAATATGTTGACTTAATTTTTAAAATTCTGTTTAAGCTAAAGGTTTTTTAAAATGGTAACATTCAACAAAATTGCAAAAGAATTACCAGTATAAACACAAAAATCTTACATGTATATTTCCACATAATCTAATTTTGAGGCTTCATATATGTCTTACTGATATCAAGTCATACAAATAGGAACAAAGAGTAATAATGTCTCTAAACTCTGCCAGCAAACAGCTACAGCTAACATTTGAGATCAAAAGTTCTCAAAAAAATTTACTGTATGTATTTGTAAATACTTTAAAAATTAATCTTTTGTTCATATTTGTAGTATCCTATAGAGCAGGGGTGTCAAGCTTGATTTCATTGAGGGCCACATCAGGTTTGTGTTTGACCTTGGGAAGGGGGTGGCCGGGGGGGGGGCAGCATGACATCACTTGTGTTAGGGGACACCTGTGGTGGCCCGAGTGCTTTGCCAGTGAAAACGGGCTCCCAAACTTCTTTTTCAGCTGGGACGACCTCCTGCAACCATCTGCCAGTGAAAATGGAGCTTGGGAAGTCTGTGCGCGGCCCTCACGAGCTCCGTTTTACTTGTAGAGGCACCACAAGACAGTCCTTTATTATTTCCAGAGTGTCCCTGCGGGCCAGATCTAAGCACCCCATGGGCCAGATCTGGCTCCCAGGTCTCAAGTTTGACACCCCTGCTATAAAAGTTAAATTGTATGTGAATATGGTGTACATAGATTTAAAAATCATGTTCCTTTATGCATTTTACTAACTTTTATGTTTAAACTTTTAGTTAACGACTCACATTCATACACTGACTTGCTCTTACATTTTTATTAAAATCAAAAAATTACATATATCTTCCACCATGCCTGGCATAGCTTCTATGCATATATAATACATCAAGACAACAATACACTAAATAATAAAAATACAGGTTTACTAGATTACTGTACTACAATTGCAGTAATTTTTGCTACATCATTTTATTTTATTGTTTCACACATCACAAGAAAATTAGTTGTCTAACTTCTTTTCAAAAGGAACTTGAAGCTTAGAAAACAAATCATACATTGGGGGGAATGGAGAAGATACTTGAATAAAAAGTTGCTTTTTTAAAAATATAAAATTAACATTGGATATGTAATTTTCTTTTCAAACAAATAGAAGGATATATAGAATTGATAGAAAAGTAATCATTAATACAGATTTCTCCTTTTAAGATCTATATTCCAAAATGCTGTAGAAAAATGGTAAGGATACATAGAATAAAAAAATGGAACATTAATTGTCTACTGATATTTCTGTAAAACCTCCATGGATGCCAGCACCAGGCTGGCTCCTGTGGATTCAAGAGTTAAGCAGGCCCAGTCTAGGTTAGCACAGACCATGAATTCCCAAGAAATCCAAAAACATCTTGGAAACAAATCACTTTTGTGTAGGTGGCAAAAACTACACATACACTTAACTGTTAAATCATCTGAAGTCAAACGTGGCTCAAAAGAGATTTTTACCTTATTTCTATAAATAAGATTTGTGCACTATAATCCAATGTATATTTTCATGTAGAAAAACAAACCAATAAGAGGTTGCATAAAGTCCTGGATGTTGTTTTGGGGATAGCAAGAAGAGGTTGAAAGCTCTATTTTGGCAGTTCCTCTATAATTATGCGAGACACCGAGTTCCATCCCGTTGATGCATCTCCTCTTGGGTAATCTGAGCAAGTCCCAACCCAAATGGCAATATCCACCAATCCAGCATTGATTCCTTCACATAATCCTTCCACTGTTTAAAATATAAAATGCATTGATTTCACCCATAATCCATTGCAAACATTAAAGACTAACCATGGAAAATAGCATTCAGCAATCGAGGCAATCAGCAATTATAATATTTGGCAGGATACAAAGGGAAGGGAAGAAGAATGCCTAACCCCACCTCTCTTGCCATCCTCTTGAATCTCTCTCGCCCTTCCATCTCAAGTTCTATACATGTTATCCGTTTAAAATACATTTTGTCGATTAGCCTGAAGTATATATAAGAATTAATATGGGAGAGAAATTGCACTTGTTCCTTGAGGTTTGTTTTAGAAAGGTGAAGTCATTAATATATAAAAACCTCATTGCTCTTTTAGTAAAAAATAAATGGATTTTTATTTTAACCGTTTATCATTTCTCTTGGATGTTTTTTTTAGTCTGGGTTTCTTACTATTAAAATGGCACTGCAGAAGATAAAGATTATTATTCTTTGCATGCCTTTTATCTACAATTAATCATGTACTCTCTTTTCTGGATTTACATGATTCAGTTTCTATGAAACTCCAAGCCAAATATGTTTGGCTAGTTTGTGGTCCAGTATTTAGTGACAATTCAGACTTGGTTAGCATTGTATCTGCTTCATAGCACTTGAATTAAATGTTTTAAGATTGGGAAAGACTCTAAATTTAAACTCCTCTCGCTATTTAGCATCTGAAAAGAATATTGAGCTATACCAATCCATTGACTTGTCGTAAGAATTTTATTCTTTAAATCCCCAATCATTTCACATAAGAGCATGCCCTTTAGCATGAAATGCTTGCTTTTATGATACGACTCTAGTACATACCTGAAGATGTGCGATGTATATTAATAGTAGAATTTAACTCTGGGCTTCCTTGATCTAAATAAATTATAGCTTCAATAGGAAGTGGTCCAGAGCACTCGGCCCCATTAAAAGTAAAATACCAGCGTTGACAGCAGGCATTTCTACATTTAAGTCGAAGTGATCCACTGAAAAGAACTCTTAAAGCACTGTTGGTACGCATCTTGGTGAATGTACATTCCTGTGAGAAAAGAATAAGTGAAATTTTGTAGAAACCACAATTATCTTGAACAATTGCTGTTCTCCAATGGGGTAACCCCAAGATATGCCGGAGCTATTCATAAAGACCAATTTCATAAAACTCAGACAAAAAAGTGATGGGGGAGGGGGAAGTGCCAGTTGATAATGATGAATGAATTGTTCCAATTGAGCAGTCCTTGTACTTAAGATATTTTCTTTTAACTAAACAATTTATCCAGTGAAACAGGCAAGGCATCATTTCATACAATAAACTTTCTGACTGAGGAAGATTCTTTGTGTTGTGTGTTGATGAAAGTGCTGAAGAAATCTGTTGAATTTGTTGGCTGAGTTCACACCTAAACCAAGTTTACAAACCAGTGGCTGGATCACAGACTAGGCCAAAACCAAACAAGCCACATTGTGGCTTAATGTGCAGAACCAGTCAACAGGTCCATCTAGATCAAAATGTCTAATCGAAAATCTGTTTAGTTTCAATCAGCAATCTTTTTCACCCAGAAAAAGAAAAGTCAGAAACTTTTTAATGCAAAATATGCATTTAGCTACTAAGCTCTATCAAAAGTTAAGGGGTCATAATCACAGATACTGTTTTGTTTTAAATGTCTTTCTATTGAATGGCTTTCATGCATTAATCAATCATTCTGAAGCTGCAAAAACTGACTGCCTATTTTGAATAACAGTATTAAAAGCCCATCTGCTCTTAACTCATTAAAATTGTTACTTCTTCACATTGCCATATATGATTAGGCAGACAAGTTGATTGTAATCATGTTGAAGTGTTTCCTGTCTAAATCCTAATGCTGTACAAAATACTGTATTTAAATCTATGAATTACTGGTTTTCTGCCAATGCTAAATTCAATTTGAGGGGCCACCTTAGGCTTACTAGGACCTTGATCAATGATGCCAAGATGTCACCAAACAGGACTAGGCCAAACATTGGGTGCCATGCGAGGTCATAGTAAAGTGGTTTAAGGGAGTGGGGGAATTAAGACCTGCAAATACCGACTGTATCCCTTAAAGCAGGGGTATCAAACTCAAGGCCCGTGGGCCGAATGCAACCTGCAGGGTGCTTAGATCTGGCCCGCAGGGCCGTCCTGGAAACAGCAAAGGTGTTTCTGGCCCACAGTGTCTCTGCCAGCAAAAATGGAACTCGGGAGCCCCTTCTCGCTGGCAGAGCGCTCGGGCCACCACAGGTGCTCTCCAACATGAGTGACATCAAGCTGGACATGCGCACTCTGGCCACACCCATCCCGGCCCCCCAAAGTCAAACACAACCCTGATGCAGCCCTCAATGAAATTGAGTTTGACACCCCTGCCTTAAAGCATCCCCAAAATATTGAAAATTCTATAATCTGGGGATTTTAAGAGTGCCTGGAGTTTTTGCAATGCTTAAGACTCGCCAAAGCATGCACAGGGGATGAAAATGATGGCTGTAACTGTATAATCAAAGACCCACTCTCTCCCTTACTGAAACCTAAAAAAACAGAACAAACATTTCTGCCAGCTCCAAAGATGATCTGGAACCATACATGGCTGCAGGCAATCTACCTTTGCCAAAACTGGATACTACGTATCCCCTGCTAGTGAATAGATGATTAGTCAAGCACAGGGGTCGGCAACCTTAAACCCTCAAAGAGCCGCAAAGGTTCTAACTGGAATCCTCCAGTTCAATTCTGGAGCCAACCAGAAGTCTGGTTCCCCCACCACAGAGTCTCCTCCTAGTGCGGTGTTCTTTTTCCTCTACCTGTCCTTACCAAAAGTCCTATCAATTGTGGACCTGACTGAAAAACCCGCCCCTTGCCATAAAGTCTCCTACTGGCACACCATGCTTTCCCCTCCCCCCCGCAACTGGAAGCTCCTCTCAAATTTGTGGCGCCGACCAGCGACAGGAAGCCACAGCAGAGGGATGAAAGAGCCACATGCGGCTCCAGAGCTGCAGGTTGCTGATCCCTGGTCAAGCAAAAGCAATATGGAACAAATTCTTCACCATATCTTGGTGGCCTACATGTTATGCTATAGTTGCGCTTACTTACTGCGATTTTTCCAAGGTCTATGCCATAGTTCAAGGCACTCCACGAACATTGCTTATAGTTAGGGGTCCATGATTCCTCAAAGCTTTCTTGCATGCATTCTCCTTTTTCTCCTTTAAGCCCATCTCTGCCAGGGATACCTGGCGTGCCAGGGATTCCATTGACTCCAGGGTTTCCATCCCTTCCAGGAAGACCAAGAGGTCCTTGCATACACATCCCATTATACTGAGAAACAAAAAGGTACGTTGGCAACACACAGGCATTATTATATTTACTTAAGATAAAGAGAACAATAGTACAAAAATGGTAGATTAGATGGGGGGGGGAACCCACATATTTTGCAAACTGAAAATGATTCTCCCATTTGGGGAAAAATAGTCATAATTTCAAGTGAATATAATGTTTATTTCAAATAGACAATTCAGTTTGTGTTTACATTTTTAAGACAACTTGAAATCAGAGTATAGGGGAACATGTATCGCATCTAGAGGGAGAAAAAATACTTGTATAATTATACAGTCCTTGAAACACTCTATAAAATCCACATTACAGTATTTCGAACACAACCAGGTAAATTGCAGTACAAATCAATCCCATCACTCCTTTAATCTCTAGTCATATAATCCAAAACATTTATATTTCAAAATAATTCTCAGTAAATCAAACAGATGTAAATTAAAATTAAAAAGATAACTTCACATCAGTCTTCATTACTTCTGACCTGATCAACACATCCATGTGTTATGCAATTGGCAATGTGCAAAGTGGTTTTTCAGCTTCTCAATCTAGGCTACAATCTTGGGGTTTTCTTTTATTGGTCTTCCACCGAAGCATTAACCTGGTCAGATATTCAACCATAATTATCTTCCAACCTCAGAAAAGGTTGGTCCAGATGCTGCCACCTGTTGGTGGGGCTTGCTCCACCGGTATCAACCATCTAGAGCTGTGATGGCGAACCTATGGCACACGTGCCACAGGTGCACACAGAGCCATCTCTGTGGGCACGCAAGCCAGGTCAGCTCCACCGCACATACCCCCAAACCTCTCCCAGCCAGCTAATTTTTGGGTCTCTGCTGGGAGACGTACGCGCGCACACAGGGGGTGGGGGTCGTGTGCATATGCAGGGGGAGCGTACGTATGCGTGGGGGTGGGGACTGGGGGGCATTGCATTATGGGCATGGGCGCGCACACGCTGTCATGCATGCGCACGCACTTTCAGCACCCAAGGGAAAAAAGGTTCACCATTAATGATCTAGAGCAAATCTGAATTCTGCTTTCCTCCTACCCAGCAAAAGGGTTTTCCTTATGTACATCTATAATGTGTATTTCTTGTTCTGGCTTATTAAAAGTAAGTGATGAATTCCCAATTACCTCTTCTTATGCTGCCTGGCTACCCAGCTTGGAGATGTACAGGGGGCTTCTGTTTCCTCAAGAGGCTTTTAGAACAGTGACCCATGGAGGAAGAAATGAAGTAAGCATCAAGAATCTGTCACATGCACTTGGTATTATCTTCTCCCCTCTTATTAAGATCACTGAGAGCAGCTGCCTTCTCAGAAGATCCTCTGCTTGAGGAATTCTCTTCCTGAGTAATCAATTCCCATCAGAGATAGGGTTATTAAAGCAACCATAAATATTCCAAATTAGGGCTTGAGTTGCTTTGTTTTCATTTTCTCCCTCTGTTGTCTTTTCCTTCTGTGCTATGAATTTGAGGACTAAGGCACCAATGTTGTTAATATTAAACGTATCACAAAACACAAATACCTGTATGTCTCAGAGACCACAGCTCTCATTCTCTTTTCCTCTGTTCCAAATTATGATAGGCTACAGAAGTACGATTTTGTTCAACTGCTCTTAATCTTAATGACATACAGTGTATTTTAAAATTTGATTGTAGGTTTTTAGTTTAATTTCTTTTTTTAATCCTTCTGTATCTTCTTGATTTAGTTTTGTTGTTTAGTTAAATAAAAAAAACCAGCCAACAAGCATTTCTCCTGTTTTCTTTATGCTCTGTTGTTGTTTCACTTTTTGACAAACTCTGCTCAGAAATGGATAGTACAAACTTAGTAGGAGCCAAGTAAAATAGAGCAGAATTTATAATAATAGGTTATTTCTTCCAAGCCTTCTCTTAAGAAGAGAGGGCAGAATTAACCAGTTTGCTACTACTATTGTCAGTGCCAGTAAACACAGGGGAACAGCATCTTGAAAACAAAATGCTATTTCTAGAAATATGAGGAAAAGTAAGCAGCATAATCAACATTTCTGAAGTAATCTGTGAGGAGATTATATGCAGCCATTCCTAAAAGTATCTGGCTCACTCTAAGAGTATGTGGAATTTCTGAGGCAGGCAGGACTGACTAGAATATCAAACCACGTCTGAGGAAAGCCACATTTTGAAGGAGTGAGGCAGACAAAAAGCGGGTGGGTGGGTGGATGGGTGGGAGGGAGAAGAGGAAGAGGTCCTCATAAACAAATGGTTTTACAGCAAAAGTCCATTTCTGAACCAAATTCCAGCTACAGAGCACTGAAGAAGCGTTCCCCAACATTATGGTGCCCTTCAGAAGTATCTGAATGGCTTTGTTAGCTAGGAATTGAAGCCTGGAAGGCACAGAAGGATGTCCCAAAGGCTTCATAGTTTTTCTTCAAATTAAAATGATCTTCAATAAACTCAAAATCTGGTACACTTCTTTACAACAGTACATCCCCTCCATTTGATCTTGCTTTTATGCCTGAATTACCAACTATGTTTAGCTGTCCCTAAGCAGTTGGCAGAGTCCCTTTGACCTGGGCTGATCATGAAAACCTGAGCAGGATCAGACCTGGTTAGTATTTGGAAAAGAGACTACCAGAAAAAAATAGGGTTGTAAGCTAGATGGAAAATGAAAAGATATTCTTGGATTTAATTGCTGTGTCTATGGAACCAGAAGTCAAGCTCAACTTGAAGTCTATACGGACACTCATGCCGACAAATGTACCATTTTAATTCCAAAGCATGTTGCTTTCAGATAGATTTTCTCATACAAGTAAATTCCACTCTCTCTACACTGCAGAAATAAGGTATAGTAATGACTAAAGACATAATTCCCAAGACTAAATATAATGATTCCTCCAGCTTACAAAGGAATGCCTTCAGTGAGGAAAAATGTTTCAGAAGCCACTAATCTCCCTAAATGCTCAACTCAATAAATCACCAAGACTGGAGTAAACCAACTAAGTTACTCATCCTCTGAGTCCCACCACAGCAGATGGCCAAGCTGTCTTTCCTTCAATTGTTGGTATCCAAATTCCAATTTCAGCCTCATCTTATTTACATAAGGATTCTTGAGAATAAGATGGCTTACCTTATTTGGCATACTAAGAGGGAAAACTGAGACCTAATTTAAGAGAAGCTAACTTCATTCAACTATGCCTAGAGAGAGTTTTGCACAGGAAAAAAGTTCTCTGGTGTAAACCATGCTACACGAAATGACACATAGGCTTGATTTCAAGGCTGAGAGTTAGTAAAATATAAAATATAGGAAGAATCAGTGCATCCATCTCTTTACTGCCTAATGTCCTCCCATCCACTTTTCTTTTCTCTTCTCTTTATCATGTTTGATTTTAATTGAAATCACCCACCCTTTTGTACTATTATTGTTAGAATCAATATGATTGTCAAAGTGGTGGGATTCAGCCAGTTCTCTCCGGATCACAAGTCGGTAGCGGCGACTGCAGGAGGCTCCGCCCGCCCATCTGGACTTAATGCACGACTACTGTGCATGAGCATAAGGCTGTGTGCATGTGCAGAGGTGGCGCATGCGAGCGAAGCAAGCGAGTGAGCACACTTACTCACATCTGCGAACCGGTAGGGAAGGTAAGTGAATCTCATCCCTGGATTGTCACTAACAGAAGAGCAACCTACTCCTGTAACAAAGCTGTGCATCAGAGGAAAAGGCAAGATACTACACTTAGGATTGCCCTCCCCACTCCCCCATCCAGAATGTGCACAAAGGAAGTCCTCAACGTACAACCACATATTAAGCCCAAAATTTATGTTGCTAAATGAGACGGTAGTTCACCGAGTTTTGCCCCATTTTACAACCTTTCTTACCACACTTGTTACCTGAATCAGGGCACTTGTTAAGTGAACCACACTATACTTAAGTGAATTCGACTTCCTTATGGACTTCCCTTGTCATAAGGTCGCAAAAGGGGATCCCATGACCCTGGGACACTGCAACCGTCATAAATCTGAACCAGTTGCCAAGCATTTGAATTTCGATCACTCGACCCAGGAGATGCTGCAAGAATCCTGAAGTGCAAAACCCAGTCATAAATCCCTTTTTCTGTGCCGCTGTCACTAAACGAACTGTTGTAAGTCGACGATTGCCTGTACATATCTGCATCTTTACAAAAAAAGAAGACGAAGCCGCCCCACCTCGTCCCTTCACGCCAAGGGACGGAGCCTGTCCCCGAGAGGAGACACGAAGCGCCCGGAGGCGCGCGGGGTGCCCTCCTCTCTTGCGGTGCCCTCCTGCCCCCCGCACCGCCTGATCGCCCGCCTGGCCCTCCACTCACCACGTCCACCACCTCCCGCTGACGGAACGCCTTTTGTTTCCCTTTCTGCGTGTCGGTCGAGGTCCCGGGCGACGAAGCGGCCGCCAGCAAAAGCAGCGAAAGCAACAGAGCAGTAGAAAGCGTGGCCGGGCAGCCCGGTGCGGCGCCGGGAGACGACCGTTTCATGGTCGGCGAGAGCTGGCGGGCTGCGAGCTGGCAAGGGCTGGCCGCTGCGCCGGTGAGCGCAGATGAAGCGGGCAGGGTCCCGCCAGGCGCAGCCACACAGACGAGGCTTTCACCGCCGGAGAGCGCCAGTTCCCCCTGGGGGCGGTCAGGAATGCATCGCTGGCTCCCCTCTGAAAGGGGCGCGCCTCCACCCGACTTGCTGGGGCCGAGGGGGGAGAGCCAGTCGGGGGCGAAAAAGGCGGCGAAAGTAACTCTCCCCCGCCACTTTACTCAGGGCGAGACAGGAGGGAGGCCGGGCGGCGTCGGGGCGGGTAGCTATGCGCTTTCCCGCTCGGTCCCTGCGGCGCTCCGGCCTTCTCGACCACGTGGGGGCGCGGCGGGGTTCCCCTGCTCGCCATCCCGCCAACAGGTTGGCCTCTCCCGCTCGTGGGGATCGTTTGGGAGGAAGAGCGGGCTTTGGGAAGCGGCCTCGTCTTTTCCACCTCGATCCTGACGCGTCGCCTTGCCGGGGAGCGCGAGTTGAGGGCCCGGCTCGCCGGCTGTTGCACAAAGGAGGCTCCTCGCCAGGTCCTTGAGCCCGGCGGCCGATCTTCAGAGCAGCGCATTGCAGACCGGGGGGGGGGGGGAAAGGAGACGACACGTGGGAAGCAGCAAAGCATTTCAGTTTCCCGTGGAAATAACGGGAAAAGCGAAACGCCCGTTTCTATTTCAAATTAGGAAATAAGCAATGGAAACAAAGCGTTTCCCAACTCCAGTGGGAAGTTTTTAAACGAAGTATAAAGAGATCATTGTTGAAGTCGAACTGTGCTATTTATTGCATTTAAATTCTTCCTTTTCTTTGAGAATGCAGAATGGCTGATTGGTTTTCATGACCAACCATCTGGCAGACTGGGTGTGATTGATACAAAGAGGTTCAGCAGGCTTCCAAAAATCAGAAGCATTTTGTCAAATTAACAAGTTTTGTTAAAGCTACATTAAAACCATTATCTATGTGGTCATTACAAGTAGAAGATGATGTGATGTCACATCATCTTTTATTTATGTATTTATTAAATTTATTTGCTCTCCATCTCATATCCAACTCTGGAGGGCTTACAACATTGAAATCTTACAATCTCACTAGACTTTGTGGTGAAAATGAGTCTGTATCGCTGGATCTCCCTACCCTCAGTTTAAAAGAATGAAATACACTACTTAAAGCATTGCCATTTAATATCCTTTGTGATCTCAGACATGGAATAATCCAAGTAGATTATAAACTACCAAGAAAAGCCTTTCCTCATTTTTACCTCATTAGAAAGGCATGATATTTGCCTGCTGCTACCGAATACCTCTCACCGACCCATGCGCTCTCACAGAGAGGGACTCCTCAGGGTGCCGTCGGCGCGACAGTGTTGTCTGGCGACGCCCAGGGGAAGGGCCTTCTCTGTGGGGGCTCCCGACCTCTGGAACGAACTCCCCCCAGGACTCCGTCAACTTCCGGACCTCCGAACCTTTCGCCGCGAGCTTAAAACTCACTTATTCATCTGCGCTGGACTGGGTTAGTTTTTTAAGTCTATGGGTTTTTAATGGGTTTTTATTTTTAAATTTTTAATTGTGGCCAATTCAATAAGTTTTTTAATTGTATTTTAATCGTATTTATAGTGTATTGTGTATTTTTTACCTGGCTGTGAACCGCCCTGAGTCCTTCAGGAGAAGGGCGGTATACAAATTTAAATAATAAATAAATAAATAATAAATATTTGGTCCCCATGATTTTCACCTTGTCTTATTTCCTGTTGTGATTCACACAACCTTTTCTTGCCAATTTCTTACTGCATAACATCAGCTACATAATCCTGAGGCCTACAGAGCAAATTTAGGCAGTGGGTTATTATGCCATCAGCTCCGTAACTATGCCAAGTTCTGGGTTTGGCTAATACAGTCTAATAAGGAAAAGCTAAATTAGCCACCATTAATCAAAAGTTTATACCAGTATTAACTAGTGGTTTCACAAACATGTTGATAGCAGTAGAAAAAAAAACTCATGGTAACAAGGAGAATTATTGCTAGACAATCAGTAGACATCATGTATATTATTGTTGTTTATTAATGTCCATTAATGCCAATGTTATTTATTGGCAGAATCTAATGCAAGAAAATCCAGCTCTGGTTTAGAAAGAAAAAAACTACATTCCTTTTGACTACCACCAAATTATAGATTTTTTTTTAAAAAATCCTATCATTATAAGACATAAAATACATGAAAACTGTAACATAATAAACAGTTAAATAAATTTAACATAATAAAAGGAGCAAAGATCAACTTCATGTCCATGTTGATATGTCAAATGCTCTTTCTTTTGCATCAGGTCTCTAAAATGTTTAATGCAGCCCTCAAACTTCCTTTTCTTGCAGATGAACACTCTTCAGTGATGTGAATTATAGAACATTGTGTAATTTTCCACATTTTTTTCTCTTAAGACTTTGATGTGGGTGAAAATAAAACTGGAAGCAAAGAAATAAAACTCCAGAGAATATTCTTTGCCTGAAATTTTCAGAAACATCCAAGAAGCAAGATTTTTGCAACATTAAGGTCTCATTTAGGTTAAGCCTGTAGGAGAAGGAATGACAGAACCTGGGGTGAAGTTAAGAGGGATCAGCCTAGAATCCCTACAATCGGGTGGGCTGCTGGAGGTTCACAGAGGTTTGGGAGAACTTCTAGCTAAGATTATGTGCAGTTCAGAAAACTCCCAAATCCCACTCCTGGCTGGCCCTCCCCACCCTACTCCACCCCTCCCAGTAGTCCCCACATGGCCCGTTTTGAATGCAGGTAAGTGCATGCACGGAGGCTCGAGGAGGGTGAAAAATGGGCCTACCGGAAGTTCACCCGTCTCCAATAGCCACAAATAAACTAAGTCCAACCCCCCACCTTGAGTTTCATTGATGCTTATCTAACTTCAAGCATGCTGCTGTTGATTGAGAAAATTCCTGTGCATAGACATGAACAATAATAATCACTTTAACTGGACTTCTTTGAATTATTCTATACTCTGTCTAGTGTCCTCTGAGATGGTATCCAGCCATCATGTCTTTGGCAGCCTGGTTTCCTTTTCAGCTAAGTCTTCCAAACATAATTGCTCCAGTCAATTTCTCCACATGACATGGCCAAGGTGAGATGCAATTTTGTGATTTTGCCCTCCAGTGATATGTCTGGTGTTCTGTGCTCCCAGATATGTTCCTTAACAACCCCCAGCATTATTATTCTCCCGTGTCTCTTTATAGCCCCTTCTGTGTTCCAAGGCTAGGAAATGAAAGAAACGTAAGTGATGTGAAGATAAAATCCAAGGCATTTTGATCTTCTATTGCAAGTAATTTATCTTACCTTATTAGAAGATAAAACCTGTTCAATTCTAGATCTGGAGCCTGATATAAGAAAGCAATAACTCTAGACCCATATTTGTTCAAGTTGCTGATTGTTTTCTCTCCATTCTTTGAGACAAAAATCTGCTCTGCACCAACAGTATACAACGGGACATGACTCAATCTGTTCTCAGTTGTCCATGTTTCTTAGTCTTTCTCAGCTGTTGCCAAGAGGGCTAATTAACTTCTCTTCCAACCTTTTGACACTTCCTCTTGCCCCACCTTCCAGTGAAAATTAAATAAAAATCTGTGTGATTCAATCATGGCCAGCACTGTCAAGGAGACAGCTACAGGAAACAGAACCAACCAATAAGAGGTGAAAACCACCGAAATAAGACTGCCTAGAAAAGTATTTTCATGAAGCCTCTCTATGATATCTCTGCAAATGGGGAAATAATTTATCCCTGACCAACTGTTTGGATTACAAAAATCAGTGTTTCTCAACCTTGGCAGCTTTTAGAGGCATTGACTTCAACTCCCAGAATTCCCCAGCATGCTAGCTTAAAAATGCTGGGAGTGAAATCCATTCATTTTAAAGCTGCCAGGGTTGAAAAATACTGATATACATGACGAGGGGACAGTTATATTCCTAAATTAAACCATGGCTATTTGGAGTCAAAAATAACCCCTTCAATACTATGGCCATGCTAGGTCATTTGAACTTCCTCATATGATTCAGTTATGCATGTCATCCTTAGCCCTGAAGGGAGATGGGTACTACTTGTATATGCAATATCTTAGTAACCTTGTGGAGTTCTTGGTGCTCTCTCAGCTTATGTGCTTGAAGACATTTCATTATCCAATGAAGTAGCAATTTAGTGGCATTTCTAATTATTTTTCTATGTTAATGAGTTAAGCAGGGTGGGATTGCTTAATAACTTGGTTGGACCTGGGTGTGGAACATCAGGAAATTTCAAGCCTGTATTTGAACTCTCTGACATTACTCAGTTAGTTGCCAACACCTGTCACTATTTCTGAGTCAAAACATGTCTGATTGCATGTTATGAAGCTGTCTTTTAACATCTGCAGTCACCTTGATTATGAGGCTTGCTAGCTTCCAGTGAGATTTGAATAATACAATGCATCTAGAAATGTTTAAATACCAAGCACCATGTATATGTAGTGACTTGTTTAACGCAAAGGTCATACAGTTTAAATCAATACCATTTAACCCAGTAGCAGCAGAATATTTTTTAAATGACTATGAATAGGGACATGGTTACCGACTTCTGAGCAAAACAAAGTGAAGGCGATATACTACCCATGGCTGTGCAGGGTTTTTCAATGGGTAAGATATTTTGGTGTGTTTGTTTTTCAATTATGTGAGAATACTTATAGTAACTCAGTTTTTGGTAGTTACAATATTTCCAGAATTGTTCAGGAAGCCCTTCCTAGGCATATTAATATTTGTACATCTACGCCAACTTCCTATTCCTATTTTAACAGTATCCTAAAATTCACTTGGGAACTATTCAATTTATTATCCACTTATGATACTGAGATTTATCGTGAGTTTTGTTTTGTTCAGTATCTTCATTCTACAGCTTTTCTTTGGTTAATGGGCGCTTGGCTTTCGACTGGCGTGGTGGCCTAGTGGTGAAGACGCTCACCTCCCACTCAAAAGGGTGAGAATTCAATCCTAGGCAGACATTTATCAGGGCACAAAGAGAAAATATTTGCTGTGAATTCCATGTAGGCATCAGGAAGGGTATCCGGCCAGTAAACACTCAGCTCCACGCACCAATTCCACCCCGATAAAAGGGATTACAGGATCATAAAAAGAAAAAATATGGATGTTTTGCTCTTGCTCCTTTTTTGCCCACTGCTACTGTTAAAATCTCATGATTTGCCTTGTCATGTTTTACACATAACTGATTGGTGCAAGACCTTTGTTGTGATCATGGTAGAGTAGATAAATTCAGAGGTAACTGTCAACAGTCAATCAATAACGCTAATCCATTTTGCCATACCCCCCCAAAAAATCTGAAACAGCCAAAATAAACGGATGTAATCAATGGGTGTACAAAACTTTTGTCACGCTGAAAAGAAACAAGAGAGGGACTTTTTAAGAAAATAGCTACACAATTCAGCCAAATGGCCTTCTCTCCCAGTATTATAAACGTTATTTTAATTCAGTAGGACATTGCCTTTTTTAAAATGAATTGTGCAATTTAGGATGTCAAATATTCAGAATAAACTTAATTGATTGCACATGACTGCAGCTATGCACTGTCAGCTATGTTCTCCAGTGAGCTGTGAATATAGACAAGTCCAGCAGTAGAAAATAATCACACTGCAGCATTCTCATTCTGAAGAGGTACAGAAAACCAAGCCTTTTTTTCCACTTCCCAACCAGGGGAAAAAATATCATCCATGCTTCAAGCTGGATCAGATAAATTAAAACTCTGCTTAAGAAGCAAATGCAATTTTCAAAAGCTCTTATGGTCTTGCATTTTATTGATAAATAGAAGAGATTAGTCAACTGTAAGACAATTACAAGATGATTATTTGCCCCTGAAGAAATGAAAACAGGTACAGAACCTCAGTAAGAAAGAACAAAGAAGCAAGCACTATAAGCCAAATTGTGTTTCGTTTTTTTAAAGCTGCACGTAAATGGGTCTGCTGGCCAAACTTTTGCTCAAGTAGGAAAACAAATAAGCAATCCCATTTTTCAAAGCGCTACTGAACGGCACCAGGGCTAGCTGATGGATGCAGATTTTTTCCTGTGATGTGACATTTTAATGAGAAACTCTACTGAATGGCTGGTCAGGTTTCAAAGGGAAATCTTATTCTTCATCCTGTTCAGCTGTTTTTCTTCAAAAGAAGCAACTGTTCCCATTTTGCTGAATTAGAAGGTCTCAACACAAATTTCTTACCTGCAACTGAAAAATGAGGGGCTACAATTGGGTCAGTTCACCCTAATTCAAGGAATAGAGTAATCTGCATCTTCTTTCGCTTCCTGCTGTTTGCATTGATTCAAATTTTAATTTTTAAAGAGGCACCACAGAAAAAGAAGTATGTTTTTTGGAGAAAGGGAGTGCTTAATGCAAACCACTGTATGGGATTTTACAGATTTAAATTCACAGAAAGCCTATTAAAATCCATACAATGTACAACAATGAATAAATAATTGGAAATTAGGAAAGGGAGTGAACATGGTGCATCAATATCACAATTCATCTATATTCATCTTGATGGTGTTCTTCAAGGCTTTGCTCTGTATTCTGATTTTGCACTTTTAAAAGATTAAAAATCTGTGAACAGTGCTGAAAAAGGAAGTTTAAAACTACCATGCAATTAAGGTCAAAATTATATATAAGCAAATCTATATAAAAATCAGGTTAGTATTTAAAGATGGAACATTCAAGCATACACAAACATTGAAACTGAATGTCTATTCACATACCAAAAAAGAATGCTCATTTTTTATTTTCCATATTTCATAGTATTTCAAGCGGACCCAATACATTCAAGGTGCTGTGTTTGTTGATCTCAGTGGGCTTGCTTCAAGTATGACTGAGTCTGGAGCCAATCCACAAGAAATCCATGAGATACTTATCATAAAATACTCCTCTTTTTTGATAAGATAAATGCAGAGATTACCTGTCAATGGCTTTTAATTTTGATAGCTGAATCCTGGATGTACATATTAAAAAACACATTCCTTCTCATTGCTGGTAGTCCAAAGAAACTGCATTCCCTTCCTCAATGAACTTTTGAACATTAATACAATGTTCAAATGTACATATAGCTGGCACTGTTGGCAGAAAGCTGAACAAACCAAATACTCATTTTCATCTGCAATATTATTCTCAAATAACTAAACATCTACTTTACTTCCCAAAAAATATACTCTTGCCCAGGGCTGCCTTATGTGAAGAGAAAAGTATTACAGGTGCTTCTCATTCTAGGTAAATAAACCAATAGTAATGGCAATTGTAACTTACTTCTACAAAGGTAATGGGATATTTTCATCACACTGGAAGACAGAAAGCTAGGTTGGAAGATGGCATTAACAATTCTTTCTGCAAAATCTCATTGTCATTCTCTCCCATAGCCTTATATCTAACAAATGATGTGGCCCTGTCCTATATTTAAAAAAAACACAATAAAAACATAAAAGAGCATTCATGCCATTATATAGTACAGAATACTTTATTGAGTCCAGGAATAAAAATACATATAATATAACGTTTACAAAAAATATTTTTTTTGTCATAGGGAATGTCAGTTTCTCTGAACTGCTACAAGACAGTAACAAAGGTTTCAATAAGCAATCAATACTCTTTCTTTAAAGTATTTACTGTTAAAGTTATAAATGCAGGAATGTAATGCATACAAAATTCAGCATACTATAATTAAAACAAAAATCATAAGTGTATTGACAGAATTACTTCCTTGTTCAGTTAGAATTCACCTTAGTATTTTTTAATGAAGAGTTTTATTCTGTAAAAATTAGGGATGGGTGTCACGTTAAGTATTCTAGACTGAATATTTGTAAAAAAAAATCACCATAACAAATATACAAATGCAAAAAAAAAAAAAAACACCGGTCATGTAACAGTAATAATACATGGATGTTAGTGTCCTACAATCAGCTTCACCATTTGTTTCTGTTATCATGAATAACCTAAAGAAGTCCCTCAATGAAAATAATAAGACAGTAATTGTCAGGGATCTACAAATTCAACTGAGCAGTTAAGTTGTAATGGGGGGAAAGGCATCTAATCTAACCAAAATAAGGAATAAAATTGAGGGAAAGAGAAGATCCTTCTTCCCTCCAGTGAAAGTAGTTCCTTATATGTAATTCTGAGATTAAAACAAGCCTGCCTGGTAAAGCTACAAGGACCTGAAGATGGAAAAGTCATGGGCCCAGAATACCACACAAAAGGTCACACTGGAACCCAATTTAAACTTGTGCTTTTAATCAGTGGGAGGACTAGAATGAGTGGTGGGTGAAAAAGAAACTGACAGAACAATGAGAAAAACACTGGCATGGTGTTTTATTTAAAAGGAAGAAAACAAAGCATTGTTTCTGCTTTTTGGTTGTTGCTCATCAGATTCTGAATCCGGCAGCAATGATGGTGATCACATGCTGGTGATCACATGCTTCTATCTTTGAGTCAGTGTTGGCTCTTGGAGACTGCTTGGACACGTCCCTGTAGTTTTCTTGGCAAGATTTTAGAAGTGGTTTGCCACTGCCTCCTTCCTAGGGCTGAAAGTGAGGGACCAGCCCAAGGTCACCCATCTGGCTTTTTGTGACCAAGATAAGACTAGAACTCCCCATCTCTCTCTTTCTAGTCTGGTATCTTAACCACTATGCAAAAGTAGCTCCCAATGGTGGGGACTACAGTTCATGAATTCTGACCATAGGTGAAAAATGAGCTGTGGTGATGCAGTGGTTAGAATACAATATTGCAGGCTAACTGCCCACAGCCAGGAGTTCGATCCTGATGGGCTCAAGGTTGACTCAGCTTTCCAACCTTCTGAAGTTGGTAAAATGAGGACCCAGATTGTTGGAGACAATACTGTATGCTGACATTTGTAAACCGCTCAGAGTGTTGTAAAGCACTCTAAGAGTGGTCTATAACTGCTATTGCTAAAGGTGAAAATTACAGATTGACAAGCTCTAACAGGAGTAGCAGTCTGCATTTTTATTCCAAAATATGAAACAGCCATGAAAGAAACACTGTAAACAGCATGGCAAATAGTAGGCTTTGCATCCTTTCGTTACTTAGCAAAAATACGTGAAAGGCAAAAGTATATATAATATTAACACTTGCCTTCCTTAGTGTAACTGCTGTGCAAACCCATCTTTAGCATCATGGGACTAAGAAATGAGGATGTGCTTCAGAAGAGAGGACTGGGAACAATAACAGCCTCTGACAGTAGCAACACTGGCAATGCTGGTATCTGCACTAGACCAAATCAAAAATTCTGAAATGTTTTTTCCCAGGCTTTCTGGATTAAGTTTCCATATATCAGTGTTTCTCAAGCTGAGCAACTTTAAGTTGTCTGGGAGTCCAACTACAGGAATTCTGGGAGTTGACGTTCACACATGTTAAAGTTGCCAAGGTTGACAAACACTGGCATACATGATATAAGCTATCAACTGTTGTGGTCCACCAGCAGGCTCCGGAGCTGGAAGCAGAGTCGGACAGTGAGGAGACTGGTGAAGACAATGGGTCAGTCCTGGAGTCAGGGAAAGGCCTGGACGAGGGCTCTGCATTGGAGGCAGAGATGGGGCCAGGGCCACCTGGAAGTGATGCGCAGACTCCTGAGCCTCCAGAGTTGGATAGCAGAGAGGCAGAGGAACAGGAGGAGACTGTTCCTAGTGCACGCATGCGCAGACCTGCCAGAAGGCAAGAGCAGCTAAAGCAAAAAGGACGACTCAGGAGTAAGGCCAGGAGATGATTGGCCCTTCCCATAAGGCTTAAAAGAGCAGCAAAGGCTCTTGGGCTTTGAAAAAGCAACGTTGCTAAATCTGTTTCTAGTTGACATCTCCTTTCTGAACTTCGTGGGGCTTTGCCAAGAAAGACCTTTGGCAGGGTGCCAAAGAAGATAAAGATTTGTGAAAAGTCTTTTTTCTGAAGGACTTGTTTTGGAATTAATTTGGACTAAGCTGGGAATGAAGTAATTCTCAGCTGCTATAATAAAATAGGTTTGTTTAAGACTAATTGTGTCTTAATGACTAAGTGAGCCTAGGTCACAACATCAATTGACACTATCTCTTCATTGTTTATGTTTTCCCTTTCTTCCATCCCTTTGCCAGGTATCCCACAATCTCTCACATTATCTCCATGGTATTTAAACAAGTGTGCCCAGCAGGTTCTCTCTTAAGGAATTTCCACCCTGAAAATTGTTTAGATGTGACCATGGACATCCACGGAAGCTTTTTGCCCTTATCAAAATCACAAAAGTCGTGTCATCAGATCACTCCATATATCCAAAGAGGGTGCCGTTTGTGCCTGACAACATGATGCTACTTTGCTGATCGGCCCACAACCCTCTTCTGAAACACTGTTGTACAATAAAGTTATTAATGGGCATACAGACTGAACCATGTTAAAAATCTGAATTGCTAAAGGTTTTCAATAAACTGTCATCCAATGGTCTCTCTCTACACTAAAATCAGCAAGATGATCCCAAGGAACAATCCTGCGTTCATAAAAATAATCTTGAAAAGATTAATACATGAACACTGACATCTCATAAGATTTTGAAAATGGAAAGACAATAGACCTTTGTGTGAAAACCTATTTTCAGAGAAGAGAAAAGATTGCCAACTATTCAGAATAGTTTCTGAGCAACCTACTTTAAGAATTGTAGTTTGGAATTAGCTGAATCTGCACTGAACTGGAAGCAATTCAAACTGTATCTGCTGACAACAATAATGGAGAAATCTGATTTATTATTCATAATCCACGAACTCAGTAAATAAGTTCTGAAACCATACAATCAAAACTTTATAATCTCTCATATTCCAAGGTAACATATTTATCTCTAGGAAATAAAACAGTTAAAGGTAATCAAAATTACAAAATTAATTGTAATTTAAAACAGTTAAAAGTAATCAAAATTACAAAATTAATTCCATGTATATAATGAACTATCAGATGTACATTCAAATTCTATTCCAATCAAGCAAATTGTTCTTTTTAAAAAAAAAAGGAATGTGGTACAATGTCACATTTATGCAGGCATTACAGAGATAACAATACAACCCAAAAACAATAGTAGTGCTAGTCCGTGAGAAATAAATCTTACATCCTTATTAAAACAATACCCTTTATCAGGGAAAACCAAAATAGCACATAAATGGGTGCAAACCTTGTTCAAAATTCAGTAGGCAACATGTTACAAAATATTAAAGACAATTTATATATTAATGTCAAATAATATTCAAGACTGAAAGGCAGCAGCACCCTAAATATTCAACTATAGTCCAAAAATTCCACAACAGTGATTTATTCCTGTCCTCTCTTTCCCACCCCTGCAACTCTGTGCAAGCAAAAACCCTGAAGGACTTGTGGGTGGTATCTAGATATTAAGCATTCTATAACGTAGAAGATAACCAACATGACATTCTAATGCTGTACAAAAGTAGCTGATTTAAATTACTTTTGATTCCAATTTCCTTTCCCATTTCAGTGTATAACCTGCTATAATGTATTACCAATGGCTCAAATCTGCAAGCTGAGGATTATAAAATAATAACTGATTCAAAGAAAATCCCAATATAACTGAAGTGTCTGCACTTATGAGTCTTGAGCATCCTTGACCTTTCGCCCAACAAGACTTTCTCCATAAGACTTTTAATTCAAACATCAAAAGTTTGATGTGGAGGAAACAGGTTCTCCAGCAGAGGAGTGCAAAACATTTTGAGGGTGAAACTCAAATTTTTGACCATTCTGGAAACATTTCAAATACAAACCTGTTTGGAATTGGAACTCAAAAAAGGCATGTTTCAAGTTTGAAATGTTTTGCACTCATCCAGCCTTAATATCCTTCTGACCATTTAATCAGCAGGAATTTTAGGATTTAATACAAGTAGTCCTTGATGTTCAACCACTCGTTTAGTGACGGTTTGAAGTTACAATGGCATTGAAAAAAGTGACTTATTACCATTTTTGACACAATTATTGACCCTGTGGTCACTTGATCGAAATTTAAATGATTGGCAACTGGTATGATGATTGTAGTTCCGGGGCAGGGGTGAAATTCACTTACCTTCCCTACCGGTTCGCAAATGTGCGCATCGTTCGCGCATGCAGAAAGCATTCTGCGCATGCGCAGAGGCTAACAACTGATGCAAAAAAGGGACGTCATGACATCCGCGTGTATGGGTAGGGCTTCATGCAGTCGGCCCTACCGTATCGCGCGATCTGGTAGGAACAGGCTGAATTTCAGCCGTTCCAGGGTCATGTGATCATCTTTTGCAACCTTCTGACAAGCAAAATCAATGGAGAAGCCAGATTCACTTAACAACCATGTTACTAACTTAACAACTATGGCAAGAAAAGTTGTATAATGGGGCAAAATTCACTTAACAACTGTCTTGTTTAGCAACAGAAATTTTGGGCTCAATTGTAGTCCATAAGTTGAAGACTACCTGTACAAGACATGACCTTGCCCAATTATAGTAAGAAAGATCTAAGACTAAAAGGCCAGAGATAGTTGATGGGAGGAAGAGACAGACTCAGTTCTAGTTTCCATTGAGAAAGTCCCAGTTGTTAGTTACCTGAACTTTTTTTCAGTGATCTTCAGAGATTACTGAAGAAATGTCCTTTTATTCTGTTAGGATGCATCCAGTACTTCACCTCCTACAAACTCTGTATAATTTATTATTGTATGAACAGCAATTCATGTTAATTTAATTCCTAAGATGAAGAACAGAGGGATAAACAAATGTTCTTGTATTATGAATTGCATCATCCTTAATCACTGGCAATTGGAGTTGAGGTTTATGGAGACAGACTACAACATTTGAGAGGTTAGCAGTTCATACTCCGTTTTAAAGCATAAATAGCACTACTAAAAAAATCTTAAGGCAATTAAGTTTTTTCTTCAATATTCTTCAGAATATAAAATCTTTCCATTTATTATTTCACCAGAGTTTAACACAAAGCAAATTACACATTTGCCCCTTTCTTCTTTTATTTTTGGTAACAAATTCCATAGAAGGAATAAGTGCGCAGCGTCTCTCCACAATATTATTTTATTTTTTCTCAGGTGTTTGTGTGCTTATTTACAAGACATAATGCATGTCTCATGTTCAGTATTAACCCAGAATGGAGTTATTTCTTGACCTCAAATTATTCATGAAACATATTTTTTTCCTAACCTGGTGCTCCTCAGAGGTCCTAGACTTCAAGGGTGAAAATTCCAAGCCAGTGTGGACAAATCGATATTTGTTCATCTTCTCAACCATTTGAGCTATGACCAGACTCGTGAGCTTTCCTTGACTCTGAAGATGAGTGGGCAAACAGCAATCCTGATCCCTTGGTACTGCCAAGTTGGGAAACACCGAGATGTGAATGACCAAGTTGGAGTGGAAGAGTTTCAGTAATGTCATTTTTAGCAGTTGTCCTATTATATACACAAAAAGAAACAGTCTACATTGAGATGAATAATATAAAAATCAAGCAGTGAAATGAACAGATATGAAAATAAGCACTTTTTAAACAACACATAGAATGCAATGAGTAATATATACAGGTCACATGCTTTGTATGTATGATGCACAACTCCATATTTTCAATTAAAGATCTTGTGTAGCAGAGAAGGAAAGCAGCTCTAATCCTGAGTTGGGGCATATACCACTGCTCAAAATGAATAAAGTAGACTATAGACTAGAGCCATGATGGTGAACTTATGGTACATGTGCCACAGGTGGCACGCAGAACCATATTGGTGGGCACGCGAGCTCAGCTCTGATTTTCAGGTCTTCTGGGCCCACCAAAAGGAGGGAAACAGGCTGTTTCCTGGCTCTGGAGGGCCTGTGGGGGGTGGGGAAGGCCCGCTTTTTGCTCTCCCCAGGCTCCAGAGGCTTTCTAGGAGCCTGGGGAGGGCGAAAACGGCCTTCCCCACCCCCATCCCCATAGGCCCTCCGGAGGCCAGAAACAGCCCATTTGCCAACTTCCGCTGGAACTTCTAGAAAGCCTCTAGAGCCTGGGAAGAGCAAAAAACGGGCCTTCCAGTCCCACCAGAAGTCGGCAAACGGGCCATTTCCGGCCTCCAGGGGGTGGGGAAGGCAGATTCACCACTAGTGAGCTGTGAGCCAATTGCAACCGAGCCGTGGAAATGGCAGGCGAGCACATGCGCTTAATCCCACTTGTGAGAGCAGTGGTCAACCATATGCACATACACTCTATTTGCATTTTATTGTGTTTGACCAAATTACACTATCATTGTCCTTACCAGCTAGGAACCTACACTATTATTTGGGTCTTTTGGCCATATAAACATTTACTATCTGAATGACTGTATCTAACGTCTTATGTTTTGTACCAAAGTGTACATATGCCTTTTCTTTGCTTTAATGTCTATGCCTAGCACAGATGTATTTTCATGAAATGTGTTTATGTGCATTTTTGCTACTTTTGCAGTTAGTAAGAAGAACATAGAATAGTCGATACAAACTAATGCAGAAACTTTACCGTTCTTCAGCTGCTCTCTTCATGCTTTCAGATAAACTGGCAATATCTTGCTTGTTGTCTGCTTTGCTCTCTTGTTCTTGCACAGGCACTGTAGGGCTGGATCGCATTTGTAACATGCTTTGTTCACTATGAGGAAACTCTTCTTCCTCCACCCTCTGACTACGTACGACATCTGCTTCCATCTCTCTCTCAGATGCTTCCAGACAACTTTTGATCTCAGTTAAAGCTTCATGGCTTAAGTAATCATGGTTAGCAATGGCCACTCCGGAAGTCCCATGATTGCTTGTAGCACCCGTGCTAGTCCCCATTGATTTTGAAATCACTTTCAGTTTGTGAGAACTGGATTTGTAGTGTTTCTTTTTGTGCTTTGCTTTAGTGTTGTGTTTTAAGAAAAATTCACATGATTCTTGCAACACTCTCCGACTTTCACTGATTGGACTGATCAGGAAAAAAGATAGAAAAAATGCTAATTACCCCTTTTTTCTCTAATTATTTAGGTATATCAACTGAACCTAAAACCTCCAACTTATTCAAGTCAATCTCAAAATACTTGTAGATTCATTTTATGACAATTGTACTATCAATATTTTTCAGTTTTCATAGTAAATCTGCAGAAATGAAAATAAACTGCAAGGAAAGCTTGTAATATTTACAGCTGACATAAAGTTGGGGAAAGTAGCTAATACTTTAAATGAAAAAAAAGAAGATAATTACAAAATACCTAGACAATTTAAGAAGTAGATGGAAATGAACACGAAAGGAAGAAATATGAAATCCTGCATCCAGGGAGAAGAAACATAAGGTCTAAGTATAAAATGGTGGAGATCAGCCTTGATTGTGTGAAAGGGATCTGTCAACAATGCCAACCATGTGATCAAGCTGTTAAAAAGTACTATCTGGCAAATTCATTAACTGGAGCATGGGTTCCAGGGCACAGGAAATAATTTTTTTCTCTTCTCTCCTGGTCACTACTGTGTCCAGTTCTAGGAATCCCTATTCAAAAAGATATTGACAAATTTGAGTTAGTTCGAGAAAAACTACAGACATGGTTGAAGGTCTGGAAACTAAAGCCCTTGAGGAATAGTTAAAGATCTGGGATGTCTAGTCCAGTGTTGGTGAACCTTTTCAGCACTGAGTCCTGAAACGGGGAGCACCAAAAACCAGAACAGCAGCTCCCCAGTGCGCCCAGGCGGGAGCGCCGGAAACCAGAAGAGCAGCTGAGCTTCCAGTTTCTGGTGCTCACCTGGTCTTCTGGTTTCTGGCGCACATGTGCATGTGAAGACCAGATGGCTGGCGCGCATGGGCATGCTGGAAACCAAAAGCTCAGCTTCTCAGCATGTGCATGCACGCAACGGAGCTGCTCTTCCAGTTTCTGGTGCTCCCACCTACAAAGACCAGCTGGCCGGCGTGCAAGTGCGCACCGGAACCTGGAAGAGCAACAGGTGACAGCTGGCGTGCCCGGAGTGATGGCTCTGCATGCCACTTCCAGCACATGTGCCATAGGTTCACCATCACGGGTCTAGTCTATAGAATACTGAGAAGAGATATGACAGCAGTCTTCAAATATCTAAAGAACTATGACAGGTAGTGGATGTTTTTGCTACTGCCCCAGAGGGTAGGACCAGAACCTGCAAATTAAAACTCTAAGGAAGCAGATTTAGGCTAGACAGCAGGAGGAACTTCCTGGCTATAGGAGTTGACAGATAATGGAAAAAGTTGTTAAATGCAGAGGTGTGCTCTCCTTCTCTGGGGACATTTTCCAGATCAAAAGAAAATGAAGAGGAAAATAAAGTTCCTAGCAACTCAATGAAGGATTGGAACACCTGAAAACAAGGAGGATAATTACAAGATTAACTCTAAGTCCAGACTGAAGCGATGGGAAAAAACAGTTGTAAAATCAGGTCATGTGGGTGACCTGCTTAATGACCTTCATGATTTATGACCACAACAGGCAGGCTCCAATTATAAGTCGAGGACTATCTGTACCCAAAGGGTATATCATGAAAAAGTTTAATTTTTTTAAACTTTAATTTAATTCTTTACCAACTCAAAGGTTGGAAAACAAAGTTGGGAAGCAAAATTAATCTTGTAGCAGGGAGAACAGTTAAAAGCAGAAGAAATTATCAAAAATGGTTATTGGATCCCCCTCACTGCATGTACTCAAGTGTGACTGTAGTCATCTGTCCTGGATACTTTGATTTAGATTTTTACACAAAGTAGTGGATTGGACTTCATGCAGTGGTGAAATCCCAATTTTTTTACTACCGGTTTTGTGGGCATGGCTTGGTAGGCGTGATGTGACTTGGTGGGCGTGGCGGGGAAGAATATTGCAAAATCTCCATTCCCACCCCACTCTGGGGCCAGCGAGAAGTGGTATTTGCTGGTTCTCCAAACTACTCAAAATTTCCGCTTCTGAAAGAACTACTAGAGTAGTTCTGTCAGAACTTGCCGGATTTCACCCCTGACTTTTTGGCAAAAATGGACCTTTTAACTTTATGTTTCCATTATCTAGTTAAATGATGGAGTCTATGTTGACCCCACTCAAAGTGTTGTTAGCTCCCATCATCCCTATCCATTGGCCATGCTTACTAAGGCTAGGGAAAGACTTTTTTTAAAAAATTGGAAGATCGGAGTTTCTTCAAACTAGTCTAGTAGTTTATTTATTTATTAAATTTGTTTGCCGACCATCTTGCCATGAGGTAAATCTGGCAGATTACACCTGAAGGAAATCAGGTGGGGAAAACTATGGAGATATAGAAACTTATCCTGTTAAAATCAATGGAGCTTGTAAAGTGCACGTCCTATTTGAGAAGTAGCTTCAGTATAGCTCGAGTCTCACTATATCTGGCTGGCACCACGCTAGGAAATATTGCTCTACCAACCACACATCCTTGGTCTTTTCCTTTTGCTTTGCTAACTCTACAAAGCCATCCATCCAGCTTATCATATGTTATGTTTCATCTACCTTCTTCTGATACTGTGCAACTGTCAATAATATATGGGAAAGACTTTGGAAGATAAGTTGAAGAGATGCTGTTTGGGGAACGGTCAGATAATAGTCAGCATAGCCCGCAACTGGATAGTGGGTAGAGCAAGAGGCTTAGAAGGGATTTTGCCTAGTTTCTCAGTTGTAAAGGAGATGGTAGGAGAACTACACTATAAGATTCTGTTAATATAACTTTACAATAAAGTACAATTAACATTAACCTAGTTATGTTTCCTGCTTGGTCTACTTGGTGAGGCTGACAGTGCTGTATGTGGGTTCACTCAGTTTGGCCTGTTTTTTCTTGCTATTTTATACCTTTTTCAATTATTTCCCTAGACCTGCATCTGTAGCCTTAGTTTCTCAGCTTATTTATTCATTTATCGAATTTATTTAGCTGCCCGTATCACTGAAGGAGACAACTATCTGCTTTGTTCTGAAAACCGTTCCACTAACTGTTTTGTTTCTCTGCCATTTAGCTCCATTCAACTTGTAACTTACTAGCTTCAATACAGCACTAACAGTTGCCTCCAAATTCCTGTATTTTCATAGCATGCTTACCTATAATTACTAAAATATGATTTACTGAAAACACACTATGTAATACAGTACCTTATGGGACTGGGGTTTACAACACATTAAGCTAAAAATGTTACTGGCTTATTTGGCTTCATGTGAATAAAGCTAGAATTTTTTATGGATAAATTGTCAAATATTGAGCCCTTAAGTATATATCTTCCCAAGTATGGAAGTATTAAGGCATTTTAATATATTCAAGCTTATAGTATTAAGGTATTTTATCTATAAGTAAAAATAGCAAAATACAAAAACGCATCTTACTCTCTTTTGCGATTTCTATTGAAGAAACTTGCCCATTCTGAACAGGTCTTCTTACTTCCTATCCAGAAGACTGGAGAGATGCCAACAATTAAAGTCATCAGGTACTTCATTAGAAACAAAGTTATTTCCGGTCTAGCTAATGTTTGGACCTGGAAAACAATAAGCATTTACTGAAAACACAATGGAAAAATGGTTTTCCTACATTACATTTTAGAGGACAAAATGAAAAATAGGCGTTTCTGATTTATAGTGGAAAGATTAAAAACTCAGATTAAGAATATCTACTCTACACACTCAAAACTGTACACTCTAGAAATTATAACGTCACAAATGAAAGATGGAATTTTATTTTCTTTTTGAATATTCTAGGTTAAAAGTACTGTATTTTTTGGAGTATAAGACACACCTTTTTCCCCGTCCAAAAAAGAGGGTGAAAATCAGGGTGAGTCTTATACTCCAAATGTAGCCCACACAGCTTCTCAGAGGTTTCAGAGGCTGAAAAAAGCTTCAGAAAAGAAGCCCCCAAACAGAGCTTCAGAAAAGAAGCTCCCAAACAGAGCTTTAGAGGCTTTTTTTCTGAAGCTGTTTTGGAGGCTTTTAGAGGCAGAAAAAAGTTTTATCTGGAGGAATATTTACTGTCACTAACTATTTAACTTCCGTATTTTTCGGAGTATAAGACGCACCTTTTTCCCCAAAAAAAGAGGATGAAAATCTGCATCTTATACTCTAAATGTAGCCCCGCCTAACTTCTCAAACAGAGGTTTCAGAGGCTGAAAAAAGCATCAGAAACAGAGCTTAGAAAAAAAAGCCCCAAATGGAGCTTCAAAGCCCCAAACAGAGCTTCACGGAGCTTAGAAAAAAAAGCCCCAAACGGAGCTTCAGAAAAGAAGCTCCCAGAGCTTCAGAGGCTTTTTTTTTGAAGTTCTGTTTTGGAGGCTTTCAGAGGCAGAAAATAGTTTTTTCTGAAACAGTTTCAGAGGCAGGAAAAAAAAGCCAAAAAAAGCAAGGCACAGAGCTCACAACCAAGGAACCTGTTGCTAAAATTCACCTCTGGGAACAGCTGATTGGGGGTATTCCAGGAGGCCAATCCATCTGCTAATCAGCTTTTTTCTTATTTTCCTCCCCAAAAACTAAGGTACTTATACTCCGAAAAATACGGTAACTACCCTACCAGCCTTTGTAATGTCATAGAACATAAAACCTGAGGTATTAAACCTGAAGTATTAAACTGCTTTAGTACTTCAAAGTTTTATAATATTGAAATGACATTCTCAAATGATATCGAAGATATTTAACTTGCAGTTACTTACCTTGTTTATTTTTATTTCTAAATGTAAACTTTTGACTTTATCAGAGGGGGGTACATATTAACCTCAAATGTCCATTTAATTAAGATGTTTGTTATGCAAATTATTGATTTTCTCAATTTTAAATGTTTGAAAATGTATATATGTATACATCCGGTGCTGGGGATGATGTATTTCAAATGAGTAATATGGTCCTTCTACCATCTTCAATGTAAAGAATTACAATTATGAAACCCTAACTTGTTCTAAAGGATTCTATATACGTCATGACACATGCAATGAATTTGACCCTCACACAAGAAATTATACAACCCTGAACTACCATATTTAACAGTTACAGAAACTTTGCATCAAATATTCTTTCAAAACAGTGTTCTCCTTGCCTGTGGACTAATTGATGCATCAAAACATACAACCTGAGCCAAAAACAGTATACCCTATTCTTTGTTATTCAAGCATTACATGTGCTAATATTTCAATCTTACCTGATAAGGACAGGGTATATGGAATTGATCACAGTGGTCATAAACCCAAGTGGTTTCCCAGATCTTCCTATACACCTGCTCATAGATGTAACAGCCCAAAAGTATCGCTAGAGGTACGAGGTATAAGCCGCTGAAGACGCCGATTCGAATCATGAATTTTTTCAACTTCTCTTGATTCCTGCCATCATTTTGTATGACTTGGCGCACATGATTTAGAGAAATTATACCCGCTAAAAGGAGAGATAAACCGACAAAGACACAAATGCACAAAGGCAGAAGAACAAAATATCGAGATGTAGCTAAGTCGTAGAGGCCAACAAAACAGACGCCACTAACATTGTCGCCTTCCACTTTGTTCATGGCAAGGAGCATCACTGTGAGAAACCCCGGCATGCCCCAGGCAACTGCGTGGAACCACATGGCTTTTTGTTCAATAGCTTCACAGCTCCATTTTCTTCCAGCAGCAAGGAACCAAGTGACTGTGAGGATCACCCACCAGACAGTTCCGGCCATTGTGAAAAAATACAAAGCCATGAAGACAAGGGTGCAACCTTTGTTCTGAGAACCAAGAACAACTGTTTCACCAAGCTGTAGTTTTTCATCGCTCTTATTACAGGCTGTTTTGTTTCCTAGGACAAATCCGAGGAAGTAAACGAGAGACACTATACTATAACAAACAGAGTAGTATATAATTGGCCTCTCTGGATACCTGAACCTTTTAACATCTATCAAAAATGTTAGGAATGTAAACAGAGTGGCACAAAGGCAAAAAATTGAAACAATGCCAATAAAGCTTTTGGCAACTTCTAGCTCATGATTGTTGAAGTACATGTTGGGGCAAGGGGGTGCACACTGCTCAATGCCTAAAAACCTATAGCCTTGTCCACTGGATGTCTGCAAATGACGTGGACACCAAAATCCATAGTCCCTTCTGGGCTGCCCTGGGATCTTCCATGTGTCCTGGGTTCTTGTAGTAATAGAAGCAGTGACAGCAGCAGTTTCATCACAGTCCTCCAATCTAGAAAGTCAAAAGAGGGGGGAAATTGGTTATGATACTATAGCTGGCCACAGGCTACCCTGGGTTCCATTTGCTGTTACTCTAAACACACACACAAAACTTCTCAAAATATGAGACGTATATTTGTAAGCATACTTTAGGTATATTTTATTTGTAAATCTTTATTAAATAAGGTTAAATATTTTAACATGATGTTAAAACTCTTATTGTAATTCCAAGTGTTCAACTTAAATGTTTTGTAAATATACGCATTCTTCATTGTTTTTATGTAATCTTTTAGGTAAAGGAAACCAAGCTAATTTATAGAAAATTGTAATCTCTATATATATATACAATTTAAACAGAAAACAAAATTAATAGGCAAGAATCCACAAAAAGTCACTTTAAGGGAACACAGTTGCAGGTACACTGAAGCAATAATGTGCCTTTTGTGCCTCACATATAAAAGTTGCTAAAAGTCAATCCAGATCTCTGAGAATAACTTTCCCACTTTACAGACTAAAAGGGCTTGTGCTAATATAGAGAAAAGTTAACTATTGCTGGGGATAAGTAGTAACTTTCAAAGTCTGTTAAGCAGTTATTTAGAGCATTCTACACTATCAAATTCTTTATATTAGCTTCAAGTGGAGAACTGCTATAGTTAATATAAGGTTTTCCAAGCCTGAATAGCTAAAATTGAATCTTTAGTTAAGAAAAAGTGGCCAGATCTAAATCATCAATAAAAACTGGAACCAAAAATGGCCCCAAGCCTAACACTTTTGTCCTGATGGTAAGGAGCAAGAGCCCTTCATAATGCCTAACAATTGGTCTCTATAAAGAAAGTCTCAATTGAACTGCTGCATCTGCAATGGAAATATAAAACCGATGCACATGCCATCAAGCATTAGTTCTATAGAAATTTCAACTCGCTAATGAGCTTTCATACCAATGGTTTGCAAGCCCTTCTCAATTATCTATAAAATCTACAGAGTTTCCTAAAGAGAAAAAAAAAACTGAAGCCAATGAAGCCAAACACCCAGTTAAAAATCTAGAATGGGGAGGATAATATCATTTAAATGTGCTAAACTACAATTCTCAGGATTCCCAATCATCATGGCTCAGAAAGCTACGATGTTTAAATGGACCCGAGTTGCATTTAACCTCAGATAAAATAACTATAGGGATGCAGTGGCTCAGTGGGTAAGATGCTGAGCTTGTCGAATGAAAGGTCGGCAGTTCGGTGGTTTGAATCCCTAGTGCCGCATAATGGGGTGAACTCCTGTTACTTGTCCCAGCTTCTGCCAACCTAGCAGTTCGAAAGCATGTGAAAAATGCAAGTAGAAAAACAGGGACCTCCTTTGGTGGGAAGGTAACAGCGTTCCGTGTGCCTTTGGCATATAGTCATGCTGGCCACATGACCATGGAGACGTCTTTGGACAGCACTGGCTCTTTAGCTTTGAAACGGAGATGAGCACTGCCCCCTAGAGCCGGGAACGATTAGCACATATGTGCGAGGGGAACCTTTACTTTTACCTTTTTAAAATAACTGTTAGATCACAATGAAACATCAACGATAACCGAGCAACAAAACGAATTAAATAAATTAAATAAAGGCCAATTATGTAAAAATTACAACATCCAAACCAAAGAGTAAATCTCAACACTTGCAAAAACTAAAACTTTATCATTCTTAGTTTAATTTAATCATGTAATAATGTTTTCACTATGTGTTCCCTGAAAGAGGAAGGCTGTTCAAGGGCATGAATTTTGGGAAGAAAGCTGAATGCTAATTTAATGATCAGGTACGCAAGTATCCAATCCATTAAATTATTTTCCCTCTGTCCCCAAAAATGAGGGATTATGGAGACAGTTTGGGGTATCAGGTATCATATAAATGTTATTCATAATGCAGCAATTATTTGATGTAGTTTCAATTGGGTACAAAAACAGAGAGCCATATATCTGCAATATGAAGAGCTATTGATCTGGACCTAAGACCTAGGTCAATTCTAGTAGAAATAGTGGTTAATTTTTATTCTTTTTTATGTTGTTTGTTTTTGAATTCTACTATGACTGTTTTATTTTTTATTTTCTATTTCGTGTACATTGCTGAATCATGAACTGCCAGAGAGTATAAATTCAACGAATAGAAATAAGAGGGGGGAAAATATGAAAAGCACTGTACCTGCTACATTCAAGTTCCTTAGGCCATCCAATTTCAAACATGTCTATCACCTTTTTACAGTCCTCGTACACTCTTGCACAAAGGCTCCGGCAAGGATGTACAACACGTGTTTGTTCAAAGCAAGCAGGCACAAAGGCTTTGCACAGAAATGCATGGACGTCTGGGGAGCACTGAAGATTTAGAAGAGGAAGAAAGAGCTTTGGGAGAAGAAAATGAAATGTGGATTAGCATACAAAGAAAATTCAGAATAAATCAAAGCAAGAGTGGCTTTAATCCTTTTTCCCTTTCCTTTTCTGAAAGATTACCAGCTTGTTACAGACCTTCCATTAAAGAATGACTTCCAAGCAATAACATTTTAGTAAGGCTAACCACCACCACCCCAATCCTGTCAACTTGTTTTTGCAAAAAGCCCTTTAGCAGGGGTGTTAAACTCAAGGCCTCTGAGCCGGATCTGGCCCACGGGGTGCTTAGATCTGGCCTGCAAGGCTGCTCTGGAAACAGCAAAGGACTGCCCTGCAGCCTTCCTGAGCTCCGTGTTTGCTGGCAGAGGGTTGCAGGAGACCATCGCAGCTGAAAACAGAGCTCGCACCTGAAATCGGAGATCAGGAGCCTGTTTTCGAAGGCAGAGAGCTCAGGCCGCCACAGGCACTCTTGAAACGATTAACATCAAGCTAGCCATGCCCACCCCGACCACACATACCCACAAGGTCAAGCACAATCCTAATGCGGCCCTCAATGAAATCGAGTTTGACACCCCTGCCCTATAGAATGGGTTTTCATCTCCCAATTAACTTCTTCTGAAACTTCAGTTCTGACAAGAGAAAGATTCCAACAACGTGATTTCACTGAGATTTCTAGCAACAGTTGAAGTGTAGCAAACAGGTTTTACTATGAACCAAAATTAAAATTCTAGGAGGGGGGGGCGCGGTCAGAGGTTGAAAATATTACGCTGCAGGGGTAAGGTGAGGTACTAATCTCCTCACCTTTTAACACATAGATTGTACACACAGATTGACTCCATCCATTAAATGCCATGGGGGATTGAGAGCAAGAAAGAGCAGGCAGATGTTTTCATATCCACCTGCACTTGAAGATGAGGCATATTAATTGGCCCCATTAATTATAGTCCAGGTTTCTATGGCAAAGCTTATAAGCTATATATTTGAAGTCATTTCGCTTGTATAATCATACTGAACATTTAATTAAACATCCATAATTCCAATGCTTAATATTCCACAGGTTTGACCTCTTCCTCCTGCTTGTGACAGTTGACCTTTTCTAAAACATCAAGTTAGATGTTTATCTAATTAATGTTATTTTGTTCACTGTATCCAATGGCCACCCAGAAAACGTACACGTCAATAGCATTTTCCTTTATTTAGGGTATCCATTGTATGGGCCAAATGAAAATATTCTATTGTACAATAAACCACGCTTCCTGGCAAACACACACGAAAAAAGAAGTAAGGAAAACAAATGCCAGTTGAATTGTTGAGGAAGAAAGACTGAAAATGCTCTAAGACAGGATACACAAATTATGCCATGCTGTGCACAACATATATTAATAGCTATACTGAATAAAATATTTTATACAATTATCATATTCATGTCAAATATGTAAAAAAAAGCTAAATATATGTTAGCAAATCAGGAGAAAGCATAGGTGCACAGACATATCAATTATTGGGAAAGCTGCAATACAATAATTTAAATGTACATTAAAATGTTCAGGAAGTTGTGCGATAATGATAAATATGGTGCCTTCCCACAATGGTCTTCCTTAACTCAAATTCATTCTTGATATTTTAAGCCTAAAAACAGAAGCAATTTGCTTTCCAAAGGTCTTTTGCACATATGGTACAATTGCCTTTCTCTTTTCCTTTAGTTGCTTCTGTTTGTGTGTGTGTGTGTGTGTGTGTGTGTGCGTGCGCACATGCCCTCAAGTGTCTTTAATCACTACAGACTGTCTGATCAAGTCCCATCTAGGATTTGAGACATTGTTTACCACTACCTCCTTCCAGAGTGATTGGCCCAAAGTCACTCAACTGGCTTTGTGCCTAAGGTGGGACTAGAACTCTCGGTCTTTAGTTTTCTAGCCTGGTGCCTTAACCATCACATCAAACTGACTCCAACTGAAACAAAAAATATTCTTCAAAGTTCTTTGAGTTATCTATCAGTCATAAGAATTTCTGTTTCATCTATTAAATCTATTTTCCCTTCTACATTAACATTTTAAGATAATTTTGTTGATTTTCCATACATTAATTCCTACTGTAGATAATAAAGGTTGTAAATGTTCAGCTTTTTTCAGTGGCTCAACAGTTTTTCAAACTATATTCTGCAAAATTCAAGTGATCCATGAGAAACGAAGGGCAATACATATGTACATATGTACATACATACATACATATAAACACATCATACAAATGCAATCAATTTTCTCTCATTAGATCTGTTCATCAAGGTCCTGGGATTTTTAAAAAAATTAACAGGTTCTATTACCTGAAAAGATTTGCAAAATGTGGTTTAAAAATTAATTTCTATTTTCTGCATGATTATTATTGAATCTTGCCTAAAGAATCTTGCACATTTTACCAGTGTTTGTGAGGTATAACCCATCTCATTTTAGCAGTTTATGCTAGATAAATCAGACAATGATACAAGAAAGCAAACCTGACTGATTTGCACTGCCAAACATTTGTCTACAGGATTCTTTTCTTTTTAAATTAGACCAGAAAAATGGATTAGAAAACCATCTATCCTCTGGTTATCTTGGTTGTTTCTGGAAATGTTCAATGGGGTGTAATGGATTAGTTTATAACTCCTATTAAACAACCTGTTGGCCACTGGATCATCGTTTCAGTTATATTTCAAATATATATTATCAGATTCCTCAATTGCCTTCAACAATGGCAGAGCTTGTAATGTACTGGACAGGTTATTAAAAATGTAGGGAGATATTCAAAAGTATATACCAGCCTTGAAAGTAGCCCTATAGAACTGTATAGCACAGTCAAACATAAGCAGTTGACCACAAGAAATGTTTTATAACATGTTATATTATGTCATTAAAATGGTTTCTGATCATTTTGTCATGTTTTATAGAATTTGCCAAATTTCAATTACAAAGGATTCATGGGTCCCAGATTTAGGATGCATTCTGTAAATTAGTTCATTTAACGGAGCTTGGTTGAAAAATCTTTGCCCTGTGTACTGTTTCACCCAGTTAAAGATTACAGGCACAAGTTTTCGGTAGTCCTTAACTTACAACTGAAGCTTAATAATGGTCCAAAGTTACAACAGCCTTGAAACATGTGTCTTACAACCCATCCTTGAAGTTACGACCATTGCATAACTCTCCATTCACACTTTTGACAACTGGCTTGCATTTACAATGGTTGCACTGTTTTGAGATTATGTGATTGTAATTTGCAACTTTTCCAGCTGACTTATCACAAGCAAAATTAATTGGGGAAGCTGAATTCACTTAATAACCATATGATTCATCTAATGACCATTGTGATTAGCTTAATGATTGAAATTTTGTGATTGCAAATTTAAATTTAAATTAACTACCCGTAAATAGTGAAATGTTACTACTTTTCATGTATAAATAAGAGGTTACTATTGCTGGTAATCTTTATCAGTTTATCTTTTTCTAATCTATAACAGTGGTTAGATCTTGATCATTGAGGGATTGGAGGTTCTTTAAATGAAAGGTGGATTGCTGTTATTTGTGTCTGGTAACTTTTATTGCTGGTTTATAAGGAGAGCTGAAGATTTAGAGGTGAATCTATAGAAAATGGGGGAAGGTGGAACAAAGATATATTTGTATTTTAAGAGACAGAGGTATGCTGTTAATGTTGACTATACTTGTTGGGGATGAAGGATTTTTTTCTTTTTTGGGGAGGCTTTTTTCCTGCACTTTTAAAATAATGATTTATTTTTAAATATATATTTTATGAGGTTCCTGTGTTAATTTTATCTTTTTAATATAATCCTTAATAAAAATTATTCAAAAAGAAAATCATCTGAGCCTCCAGGCCCAGTCTCTTTCCAAGTTTTTCAAAGCCTATGGTGATATTTTGCAGCTGTTCTTTGCGATATTATTTTATCCCCAAGTGTGTCAGCAGAAAGGGATAACTATCGGTTGAATGACTTGGAACTTGTTCTGTTACACACTTGTTCCTTGTTCCTAGAAGACAGCTTGCTTCATGAGTTGATGGATCTGCCTATATACTCTTGTTTCAATAGCTCCTAATGGTGAATCTTCTCATCTTCTTATACTGCATAATTGCATTCTTTCTGAACATCTTGTCTACACCATCTTTTTCCTTAAACACCCAGAGACTGTTTCATCTGCGAAGGTTGGAAAGCTGTTAAAGAGTTTGAGCATTATGGAAAACCTTCTGTGTATCTTGTTTCTGGTTGTTATTCTCACCCACTCGCTTTGCTATTCTATTTGTCTTCTTTACAGAGAACTGTTTCTACTGTGCCTCAGTTATAAACCCTCCTTTCTTTGAAACGATAAAACCTCATCATTTCTCATCAACTGAATGTGGTTACTTGCTGCTCCAATCTTGTGTCTTTTTTTTACAAGGGTCTTTTTCTTCATTTGCTGTTAACACAACCCTAGTTGTTTTCAGAGCAAGAAGATAAAGATGCCAGAAGCGTGGGGGTGTCACAACAACATTTTCACTTTTTCTTCATTCTTCTCTCTACTATCAGTTAGAGAGAGGTTTGTATTTCTTAGTCCTTTCTCTGGCTCTCTTCGTGTTACTCAAATACAAACTCTAAATTTACAAGGACTTCCTCTTCTTCAAATAAATTCTTGCTAGCTCTGTTAATTCAATCAGGCACTGCCGCCTGAGTCTATCCAGCTTATATCTACCTTAAGCTGTTCCATAAACAGGAATCAGTCAGCCAGTCTCTACAATGGGCAATCAGCAGCTCCCAGGACTATCAACTGTTCAAGTGTGTCCTTCTCCCCAGCTCTGCACACAACCCCTCAAGAGACACAGCCCTTTTGTCACTTTTGCCTCTCCCTCCCATTAAACTCCCTGGCCAAATTCCCACAGATGTGGATTCAACATTTAAACCGAATCTAGTCCCCACCCCACCCCAACCTATTTAAAATACCAATGTTGGTTTTTAAAAATTGTAAAAATTATATCCCACAAATTGTAAAAAGCAGCCTAAGTTGGAGAGCAGGGGATGGACTTTTTGATGTAATAGCTACATTAATCCTTAACCCAAGAGGTACCTTAAGGGCACCCCATTTTGCTGATTAAAGTCTTCCTTAGAAGCAAGTCCTGCCAAATTCAATTGAACTTACTCCTGTATAATTGTACTTAAAATTGCAGCTTTAAAAAGCCTGCTCAATGCTTAATCTTTCATCTTTGTTTCTACGTGTGTTGACTTGCCTCAGTTACCTTACAAGGTATAAAGTAATGTTCAAATGCTATTTATTTTTGTGCATGTGTATATATGATTTTTTTATAATTATATTGAAAACAATTATTCAAATAATTTTAATTGTTAATAAAGGCTTGCATCAGCATCCTGTGTCCACCTTCGATTGCCAGCATGCCCTTCTTCTGCAAAACTCTCCCTTACATGCAAATATATATATTTAGTAAATGGCCATTATTAATGGGCAAATTATTTAAATGCATCAGACTTATTTCTACTAGATTTGAATATATAGCCAAAAAAAAGTTCAACTACAATTACATCTAAAGCTTTATAGATAGCAATTAGTTTTTATGCAGGCAGATGCTTGAAGGCCTGAGGAGATCCCATAAGAGGCTACCTGCTATAAAAACCTAGAAGCTTTTAATCTGATGATTAAAATACCTCAGTTGAGAAGCCAATACAGAAAATTAAACATAGGTTCAGGGAGGATACATAAAAAGCTGTTTTTGAAACTATTTCAGGTGAAAGCTTATCTCTGGATAGCTTTGTGAATTGGATTTTTAAAACATTAAAATGCTTTTATTTTAAATTGATTTTTAATGACTCATGGAATTGACATTAAAGTATAAGAAAAAGAAAATATAAGACAAATTAGCTCATACTACCAATTAGGTAATTCTAAAAAAACAAGATGCAGTTTATATATGAAAAATTAAGATCTGTCAATAATTTTAAAAGTTATATTTTCAAAGAAGCAAACTGAAAGAATAGCTGTCAATTTTGAAATGAAAGCATTCCCCAGGGGAAGGCCTAATCCAGTTGACAATCACGCTTCTCTCAATGGATGCTTAACACAATCCTTTTATGCAGAGCTAACCATAACAAGACTGTCCCCAGACAGCTAGACTCTAACCATTAAAGCTAAATCAACACCTTGACCTGTGTATAAAACTTAATAGGCAACAGGGCAGATCTTTCAATATCATAATGATCATAATTATAATATACCAATTGGCAACCTAAATACTGCCTTTTTCATCAACTGTATCTTCCCAACACTCTTCAAAAGTAAAATGCAGAATATTTTACAATAGTCTAATGGGTCACAATTTGCAGAGTCTGAAATAAAGGCTCTGTCCCATTAATGTACCCAGCCAACCAAATGCAGGCATTTTTTTAAAAAAGGTTCTGGAAAACTTAATTACCAGCTCTTGCTCCTAACACAACAAAAACATTATAAATGGAACAGAGCCAAGCTGTCAAGGTATAGACAAAATCGGAAAATATATTTAAAAGCAGACTGAAAAGGAAGCATCATAGGAAAAGCCCTCATATATTTTCACTGCATTAATTGCTTGACACACATAATGGAAGCTATAAACTGTTTCTTGAATTAAGGTTTCTAAAATAATAAATTAAGAGCCAGTGTGGTCTATGGTTAAGGTGCTGGCCTAGAAACCAGGAGACAATGAGTTCCAGTCCTACCTTAGGCATGAAAGCCAACTAGGTAACCTTCAGCCACTCACTCTGTATCAGTCCAACCCACCTCACAGGGTTGTCATTATGGGGAAAACAGGAGGAGGAAAGAATATTTATTATGTATGTTCACCACTTTTGAGTTATTTATAAAAGCAATAAAGGCAGGATAAAAACTAATAATCTTACATTTTTGTACTGCAAAAGATATCTGCATTACAGAAAAATTTCTCATAAATATGTACAAGGACAAAACTCACCTTCAAGTGGGAAGCTGCAGTGTCCTGATCATAATGTCCCATCATATTAGGAAAAAATGTCATATTGTAAGTCATTCCAGAACATCTTGGGATAATAATAGGCTCACATGTGAACAAACTGTGTCCATATGTCAAGTTTAAGCTCAAACTCCAGATCAGAAGGAAAACAAGGACCCCCATCTTCCCAAATATTTCCAGCTTCACCATAAGGATTTGTTTTTTTTTTGGGGGGGGGGGAGTCCTGCTTTCTCTCTCAACCAGAATATATTGACATTCAGAGATTACATTTCTTGTTTCTCTTCATATTTGCATCAGAGTGCTTTTAAAGATAACATTTTTGCCCCAACTGCGAACTGCAAAGCAACCAAAAAGAAGTTAATTGATAGTCGCCTTTAACCGCATCAGGAATCTTGTAAACATTAAACAGAAATGAAAATCGTACTTTAGAACTGTAAGATGACGCCAGACAAAAAGAGTACTGGATTTAACTCTCTTCAACGAGGGAGCTCAGCTAAAAACCAGTTACTACCACAAAAATACACAAGCCTCTGCATGTTTATTCAGCGGCATTCCACTGCATGCACCGAGCTACTCCCCCAGCGTTAAGAAAGGCAACCAGGCGGAGAAACTATTGGTTCCCAATAGTTACGCACACAGGCTCCAAGCTGTAGCGAAGCACCAAACCAAACTTTAAAATCGAACCGATTATCAAATGTAAAAATCAACCGCAACTTTCCCCACGGAGGTCACAGCAGCTTCATTGTTTGCGATATACTATCGAACGGCAACAGACGCTCTTTTTTGTCGTAACCCTCCGCACAGCCGGCCCGGGATTGCGTAAAAAAAAAACAACAACCCCAAAACTGTTGCTACCCAAACGGTGCCGCCTCCTCCTCTTCGCTCCAAGGTTCCCCAAACCTCTCCGTCCTCTCCCATGAGCGCAAAGAGGCGCGCGTGAAAAGGGGAAAACTCCCAACAAAACCAGCCTCGGGAGGCCGTTGCTCGCTTCCTGCCGCACTCTCGAGGCCACCTGCGACTCTTTAAGCGCTGCGAAAGGGACCTTTCACGCCACTTACCCGTGTCCCCCGCCCCACTTCGGAGCCTACAAAAAACCAAAAAGCCTCACGCGGAGAACTCTTCCCAAGCGCACAAAGCCGGGAGCCGCCGATGCGTGGCGGTTTCCCTTCCCCGCGTCTTAAAGGCGACAAAAAAAAAAGCGTTTTTCCAACAACCTCCTGAGAGCTGCGACCTTCCTCCCCTCCCCCCTCTTCTTCCCCCCTCCCCAAATAATCCGGAGGGAGAGCACGAAGAACGCCCCGCGACTTGAATGGAAGAGAGCGAAGGGGGGCTCTAAAGCGCGGACGCACAGCCGAGGATTTCGAAGACTTTCCCGTGGGACTCCAGTTTTCCCAGCCAGCCACCAACTCGGGCTCCGCCTCCTTTTCTTTCTTTATTCCCGTCCCTCCGTCCCCAACTCCCGGGAGAGAAAAGTGCCAGCCGCCGTCCGGAAAGCCTGCGCCAAAGGGCCGCGCGCCGAGGCTCAGCGTGAGGCGAAGCCCGCGCGCCCCGCCTCACCTGCGCCAGTCGGGGGGTGGGGGAGGGGGCGAGCGCCGCACCTGGCCGGCCTCGGGGAGGACATAGCCGCGCCGCCCCCACTACTCCCTTCGCCGGTAGGATGTGACTTTTTTTTTTTTTGTCCGCCCCCTGCCGAAAGGAAACGAGGAGAATCGCGAGTCGCGCGATATTTGAACGGGCGGCGGGAGAGGGGGGGGCGCGAAAGACACACCTCCCCCATCACCTGAATCTCCTCCCGCTTCCCTTTTTCCGGGCCGTTCCAAAAGTGCATCCTTTCCTTTCCTCCTCCCGTCCCCCCACATTCCCGTGGATCCTCTGCGCACGTGGCTGGAAAGAGGAGCGTGCTTGTGTGGGAGGGGTGCATAGTTAACATTTTACCCTTTGCTTTAAAAAGAAATTAAAACTTTTCTCCAGGGGAAACATTTAGGCCGGGTTATTTTTTCCTTATACTTAATGCGAAAGGCGCAATTTACCGTATGGGAAATTGCAAGTTGGCATGTAAATAGGAATAAATAGTAATTTATTCCTATTTACATGTCAACTTCCTCTGCACTACATCCTACAACATCTTGAGTCTCCAAAGACCTATGCAAGGGTCCTTTTTGTAGACTTTAGTTCAGCATTCAATACCATCATTCCAGACATTCTTCTAACTAAGCTAAACCAGCTACAGGTACCGGAACAGACTTGAAAGTGGATCACAAGCTTCCTAAGAAACAGGAAGCAGTAGGTGAAGCTAAGCAAGATCACATCAAATACCTGTACAATTAGCACAGGGGGCCCCCAAGGCTGTGTGCTCTCCCCACTTCTCTCTGTATATCAATGACTGCATCTCCAGTGATCCATCTGTTAAGCTACTGAAGTTCGCAGATGACACAACAGTGATTGGTCTCATTCGAGACAATGACGAATCCGCATATAGACGAGAGGTCAAACGACTAGCCTTGTGGTGCAACCAAAACAATCTGGAACTGAACACACTCAAAGCCGTAGAAATGGTGGTAGAGAAACCCTTCCATACTTCCACCTCTCACAATACTAGACAACACAGTATCAACAGTAGAAACCTTCAAATTTCTAGGTTCTATCATATCGCAAGATCTAAAATGGACAGCTAACATCAAAAACATCATTAAAAAAGGACAACAAAGAATGTTCTTTCTGCGCCAACTCAGAAAGCTCAAACTGCCCAAGGAGCTGCTGATTCAGTTCTACAGAGGAATTATTGAGTCTGTCATTTGCACCTCTATAACTGTCTGGTTCGGTTCTGCAACCAAACAAGAAAAACACAGACTTCAGAACTGCAGAAAAAATAATTACTACCAACCTGCCTTCCATTGAGGACCTGTATGCTGCACGAATCAAGAAGAGGGCCGTGAAAATATTTACAGACCCTTCGCATCCTGGACATAAACTGCTTCAACTCCTACCCTCAAAACGACGCTATAGAGCACTGCACACCAGAACAACTAGACACAAGAACAGTTTTTTCCCGAAGGCCATCATTCTGCTAAACAAATAATTCCATCAACACTGTCAAACTATTTACTGAATCTGCACTACTATTAATCTTCTCATAGTTCCCATCACCAATCTCTTTCCACTTATGACTGTATGACTGTAACTTTGTTGCTGGCAATCCTTATGATTTATATTGATATATTGACCATCAATTGTGTTGTAAATGTTGTACCTTGATGAACGTATCTTTTCTTTTATGTACACTGAGAGCATATGCACCAAGACAAATTCCTTGTGTGTCCAATCACACTTGGCCAATAAAAAATTCTATTCTATTCTATTCTTAAAGGAAAAAAAAATAGTAGGAAAAAGATGTCGTGTCGGGGCAAGTAAGACAAAGGGAAAGGAGTAGTAAATCTGGCCCAATCTTGTTGGATGGAGTTGATAAATAAGTAAATAGGTGCAGGGAAGTAAAGAAGTAAGTGGAATTATGTCTGATGGGGCTAAACCATGTCTTAAAAATTGGTAGTCGTGATTGGGTCATCTCTTTTGTATAAAAGGAGGAATCCATAACTTAGTTGCATTACACTCTATTGATTGGTGATAATGGAAGGATCAGCAATGCCTTTAGAAGACAGTTGTGTAACCTCCTGAATGACTGTGATCCGGCAGGATTTTTTCTTTCTATTAGATGATAAACTTGAAAGGATATAGAAAATAAAAATCGGGCCTCAAGACTGAAGGAGAATGGTGCCCGTTTGGTGGACATCTATTTAGATTTGTTGTTTTGAAAATAAAATTCAAGCATAAATCTGTTCATGTGTACAAACAGAAATGGAACCGATCAATAAGCGATCTGATTGTCCATGATAAAAAAGAGACTTTTGGGTGATAATAGGAAAAACACTCATGAAGAAAAATAAAAAGAAATTTTCCTTGCTTTTTTCCCCCCATTGTTGAAAATAATGATATATTGTTTAGAAAACTAAGAATATATGAAGAATAAATGGAGTGATTGGGTTTTCTCAATGCCCGGGATTGGGCTGTGTCAAAATCAAATAAACATCTGCATTGTTTTCAGATGTGAGCGATTTCCCAGTTTCCTGTTCCCAGGGTAAATACTATCAAAGAAAAAACAATTGGAAAATTAATTTTAAATATTTTTTAAAGTCAAAATACTTGGTGTCTGGTTAATTTCATTACCCTAACTAGGTAACATCATCACTGCTAGTAAGTTCTGGGCAAACTATTCCAAATTTGAACCTTTATGAATCTACTGTTCATTGTTATAAAGTCATTTCAAATGTTATTAGAAACTGAAAATAACTAAAATTTAAATTTCAGAAAAAAGTCAGCAACAAATGTTTTTGTTGCTGTCATCATTATTACTGTGCAACTGAAACTATAATTCAAAATTTCTTTGTTGCTGGACCAGTTGTGACATAAACTTGTTACGTAGCCTTGAGCCAGACATATGAAAGCTGTGCTTTGTCTTTATGAAATGTAGATAGTTGTAATGTTTAAAATTCTTGCAAGTGTTCATTAGTGTAAGTAAATTGTGTTGAGAGGTGCACATAATTACAAGCTGACAGTGAAAGAACTGAGACAATAGGATTGGTATCAGCACCTCTCCCAGAAAACATTCAGGGACTTCATTTCTCACTCTTATACCAAACATGGATAATTGAACTCCAGCAAGTAGAATGAAATGTTTCTAAGCAAGGTAATTTGCAGAACCACAGAACCATGATAGGAATTCTCTCTTCAGGGTCTGTTAGCTTCAAGTCATTGCATGTACTGAACAGTACCAAAAACAACTTTTAGATTGTTCACTTGATAATCCAAGCATATAGAGCCCAGTTAAGTTGCAGCAATTGGTCTATCATCACTGATCTAAAAAAATTAACTAATACAGGGGTGTCAAATTCACATCATCACAGCAGCGTCACATGATGTATCAGGACCTTTTTTGCCCTTTGCTAAACTGGGCGTGGCCAGCACATGATGCATCTGGCCCAGGGGCTGGGAGTTTGATAGCCCTGAACCAATACCTGGCTGGGAAGCCTTCAGAAAACACCAATTCTGTGAGCTAGACTGGGAAGTTAAAAAAAAAACTCTAGAAAGCAATAGCAGGCTATTTCTATATTACCAAGACTTCTGTAGTACATTGACAGTCAAGCACTTTGGTTTTTTTTTTCTTTCCAGCCACCTAGAATTTTTGTGCCATATCCATCATCAGACGTTGGCGATCATGTTGGTGATCCTATTTTTATCAACAGCCAAACAAAAAAGTGCTGCTGAGTTTTGTCCAAGCCAGTCCCTTAGATTATAGAATGTGGAAACCAGAATCGTATACAGAGTCTTGGCATCATGCCACTCTACCAGCAGAATTACTCTCCAAAAACTGAATTAAAAAAGGACCAAACTTGGTGTTGGGGGAGAAATTGGTGGAAGAAAAATCAGTTTTTAAAAATGGGCCATATATTCTTGGGAGCAGCAAGGAAAAAAATGCCCTTAGTGTACCCCTATAGGAAAGGCATTTGGGCACTTGCTTGGAGAGTTGATGATTGTTCCATTCTAAGTCCTCCTTTTCCTGGTTACATGATCCAGAGTGGAGCTATTATGAAGCCATTGGTAAGAATCCCACAAGCCATGTTCTGCCTACTTTCCTTAACTTATCAATATTATTGTTTCCAACCCAACAGAATGTTGAAGAAAATTAATATAAAGGGGCCAACACTCTATTGACAGTCCATCAGAAGGGATGAAAACTGAAAGAGAACCAGACCCAAATTTGTGTATAGGAAGTAGCTGGCAACAGAAAGTTTAAATTCAACAATTAGTCATATCCCAGACTTGGCTGCGGTTTAGAAGATTGCTGACTGCTGTCTTCTATGCTTTCCCTCTTTCCCTCTTCTTCCTTGATCACATAACATGGAGCAAAGTGTAGCAGCCTACCTTGTGCTTCCCAGGATACATAGGCTCCCCATGAGACGAGTAGAACTACACAGACACAACACATTGCTTCATTATAGAGAAGAAATATAGAAACCTCCAGTGGTCACTCTTGGTAAATGGATTGGGAAGAATTCCAAGTGTTTCACTCTGCATGCTTTCTTTTGCTTAAGGAATATAAGGTATCACATGTGAAATGTTTATGATAACTTTTTAAGTCATGCAAGTATTAGATTATTAACTTCTAGTAGGATATCCAGGTTGGTTATCATGTGGTAAAATAACCAGCAAAGCGTTATATATACCTTAAGAACAAAGAAAAAACCCTGGACCATATGTACATTCATATATAAATATGTGTATCCTTTGATGCATTTCACTGTCCCGTTGCAGGGTCAAAGGTTTATTTCCAACTGTTTTAGAGGCAAGAAATTCAGAGAATTGCAGTGTATCTGTAAAAATTTTTAATAAGAGTTAAAAAAAATAACTGGACAAAATAAAACAAAACTAGTTATATTGCAAAGACATATTCTTGTTTTTCAACACAGAAAAAAATACTCCTTCCAACGGTTTTTTAACTTGTCAGGCTCTAAACATATTATTTTAAAAAGGTTATAGTTTTATACAGTATATGTATCTCCAAATGAGTTTGGAAAAAGCCATGTATTCTACTTATAATTTCTCACTGAATCAGTGTGTTGCTGAAACAGAAGTAATAACAAGCTGTGGGAAATCAGTCTTGTTTTAGTGGGGCTAACTAAAATTCCACATTAGTTGAATTGCAGTAAAATAAAATTTGCTATGGACCACCAGCTGTTCTGCTAGGTCAGTGGTAGCCAGATAAGTAATTCTGACTCTAGAAAGAAAATTTGTTTGAATGTGTGACTGAACAAACTATTTATTTTAATTGTGTGAAAAAGCATGAATCTGTTGTCTCCAAAAGTCCTTTTTTTTTTAAGCTTAGCATAAATATTAAGTTGTATCTTCCTAAAATTTGACCATCTGCATTTTCTTTGGCAACATCTTGCAGTTTGTAGAACTAAATGGCATTAAGATAACAACTGATGTGCTTTTAAACTAACTATAAAGTGACAAGAATAACCCTTATATTAAAATAGTTAGATTAGTTGAATGTCTATGGAGATTCTCAGTCATCCAGGTCTTGGTTGTCCCAAAGGTGCTTTTTCAAGAGCTAACTGGACTTTCTAGTTTTTCTTTGAAGACATTTTGCTTCTCATCCAAGAAAGGGTTAGATTAGTTGAGTTAAGCCCAATCATTATATTCTTTCCTTAAAGGAGAATATTTATAGCTCAGGGTTGAAATGAAGGGTCCTTGATGCTGTCTGAGCTTGCTTGTTTTCTTGCAGACATTTCATTACCTAACTAGGTAATTTCATCAGTGCTGGTAAAGAAAGGTGTCTGCTGTCAGTTTATATTCTGGTGTCTTGCCAGTTTGCGTGGGTGAGGGTGGCCTTAGAGAGTCTTTGGTTGGGCTGTTTAAACAATCTCTAAGACCCCCCCACCCACCCACACAGACTGGCAAAATACCAGAATATAAAATGACAGCAAACAGCGACTCCTAACTAGCACTGATAGTGTTATTTAGCAAGGGTAATCAAATGTCTGCAAGAAAACAAGCAAGCTGAGAGAACACCAAGGACCTCTCATTCTTTATTTTGAAACCCAGTTTTTGTTATCTTAACGAATTGTGTTTTGGATTAATTCCTCATCTGAGACATGAATAATACTGAATGTATACATTATTTTGTTTTAACTTCTGTTTATATGCACTCAGAAATTATATTTTATAAACCTAGCCTATTGTGATTTCATTAATAAACCCAGACTTAGTCTTACGATTCGATTCACTGATTGCACTCCAAGTTCTTTCTAGAACTGAGAGAACTTTTGAAAAGTCTATTGTATTTAACTTTCAAACTCTGGAATTTTTCACAGATCCTTGACAGCCTTACAGGTATGTACTTAACATTGGCCACTTGAATGCAGATATAAAAAGAATGTTATTTGCAATCAAGAATCTGTTTAAAAAAGGAGTGCAGGCCAGGGAATTCAAATGATTGGTTTCAAATGATTGGTTTCAAATGACTGCAGCAGTTCACAGTCTTCCTGGAGGCTACTTAAAGACTGCTATGATCAGATATTAAAAATACTCATTTTTAAAATATTTTGTGACTCACATAACATGCCAATTTTACTGGCTTAGCATTCTTTCTCAACCAAATGTTCTTCAAACATATTAAAATACACACCTCACTGTTCCCAGGTAGTATGGCTAAGAAATAAGGCTAGCTTAGATGATGGAAGTTTGTATTCCAATATATCCAGAAGGCTGAATCAAAGTGATATAACTCTTATATTAAATAAAACAATAATTTGATCATTTGTTCACCAGAGGATGACATCACCCTGATACAGCTATGTAAAATCAGGAATCTGGTAGCACCTTTTCTGACTAACAAATTTTACGAAAAGGTGTAAGCTTTTGTGGATTGCAGCTCAGTTCATGAAATGTATAGAGTTGCTAGCCAAGCATCTTTCAACTTTGGCAACTTGAAGAAATTCCTAGCCATCATGTTAAGTAATTCTGGGAACTGAAGTCAGCATCTTTAAGTTGGCAGGACTAGATGTATGTAGGATTTAAATTTGGGTGATGTAGGAGAAAGTGGGGGAGCAATGTATTGGGGGTACATCCGTCTAGGCATTCAGAAGCAGCTTCACTTCAGGTTTTATGTATGACTTTCCTATGTGTGCATAAACCTTAATTATGCAAGATTTTTGACCAACAGAGAACCTGTATGCATAGACAAGCAGGCATTTAAATGCCCCAATGGAAAGAGCAGACATAAGAGTATTGAGTATGTTAATATTGCAGTTATGGAGTGTGCAGTTGCCAGCTCTCTCTCTTATGTTCAGTTAATTTTGGAAGCCTCCACAGAGGGTAGTACGTCATTTATTCTGGAATTCAATGTCTGATAAATAGGTTACTAAATTTAATGAGACTTAAGAGGCTTACCTGTGAACAGATTACAGCCTAGGTTAGCAGATAGGGGGTGATCTATAGAAAACCAAACACTGTATACTTGCTCAGAAGCAACTGAGACTTATTCCTAGGAAAATGAAAATAGTTAATGCATGCTGAGTGCAAGCACTATTGAAGCATCAGGACTCCTTTCTAATTAGGTATATTACACACACATACACACACCATTTGAATTAAAGCTTAGGTGTACATAAGTAATGCCAAGAATGATTCAAAGGTTATTTTCACTTATGCAATCCTGCAGTGCTATAATTAAGACTAAAAACTGAATATAGATTTCAAACACTGGATTTCTGTATCAAGCAATTTCTTTTAATAGTACAGATTTTTCTAGTTACATTTCCAAAACGTCTCTCTTCTGTGCTAATTAAGGTTCTCATTCAATACATTGATAATTGTTCAGCTTTGATTCTCTCCAATAATCTGGTCACTTAATTTGTTTACTGATTTATATTTTATTAATTTATAGATTAGACTTCTGCTTGGAAAATTTAGCCCTGCTTTAAAACAAGTCTGCTTCTCCGCTGAAATTAGAGATTCGAATATAGTACATACAATTTTTCTCTTTTGAAAAGACACAATCAAGAGATAATTTCCCCACCCCTTCTTTTTGAAGTTCTTATTAAGTATACAGTACATTAAAAAGGATTTTTTTCCACAAGGGCAGGAATTAAACACTTGGGGAAGTGTATATTATGCAAATGTGAAAAATGGAAATTCACTGAAAAATATGCACTTCCCTCACACTGTCACATGTAATTTCATCCTTCCTGCTGTGACCGTCAAAAATATCTTTTATCACTATTAAGCATTTTGAACTTTACATCAGTTGACCTTAAAGTGAAATCAAAACTATTTTCTATATTGTCATATTTAGTCAATTTTTAAAATCTATTGTAAATCCCATATGGCAGGGGTCCCCGACCCCCCGTCCGTGGACTGGCATGTCAGAAACCAGGCTGAGCAAACAAGCAAAGCCCTATCCGTGGGATGAAAGCAGCACACGAAACCATGCCACTGCTATATGGCACTCTGAGTTCTTTTTGAATTGTGTAGCCTTACAAAAACAATAAATAAACAAGCAATGCATTTGGCATAACTTTACTATTTTATAGCAGCATGATTTTCAGCAGGGATAATGCAGAGGCCAATGTGAAACTCAAGACTTTCAGTCAGGCTTTATATTATCAAAATAGTATCAAAGCTGAGCTTTGATCACACGGTCAGATGAAATTTTCCTCATTATCAATGCAGAGACCACCAGCTTTCTGAACCAGGGGTCTCCAACCTTGGCAACTTGAAGACTTGTGGACTTCAACTCTCAGCACTCCCAACTGGGAGTTGAAGTCCACAAGTCTTCAAATTGCCAAGGTTGGAGACCCCTGTTCTGAATCATAGAAAAATGGTTAGAAAATCAGAAAATGTCCGCCCCAATGTTGGTGGATACAGGTTATTTCAACTTTGAATATAATTCAGTTTGTTGCAATTCTTCCTTTTCATTTCATGCTAGGGAACTTTGTGAGAATTATTTTTGAGAAAGAATCACTTTTGGCTTTAGACAGCTGCCAATGAGACTGACAGTTGAATTAGGCTTGTCCCGTGTGGCACATTGTGTGGCGTGCACACCGCATTGTGGCACATTGGCAGAGGGAATTGACTTTCCCCAAAAATGAGCAAGTGCCATTAACACAACAACCCAGTGCAAACTTCCTATATGGCCAAACAGGATACTGCATTCTTAAATATTTTACACCTGTCAGTTATTAAAAGTGACACAATTTTGGGCCATCTAATTTAGGTAGCAGCAAGTTATCTGTAATAGTACCGTAGAACTCTCTTGCGATATCTTAGCACATTAATGACAGGATCACCCAGGGTGCTATTTTTTACACAGCGATTGCTATGATCACAGTTTGGTTTCAGATGATATACATTTAATATTAAAATTGAATTAATCTAGATGATAACTGTGCACCATCGGAAGAGCTGAAGAGTCAGGCCGGGATCATCCTGGGAAAATTTTTGTCTTTGTGGTCTCTTAAGAGTCCACACTACCTTGATGGCACATAATGAACCAATCAGTTAATCAATCAATCAATACCTGATTGTATGAATGAACAGCTTTCATGCCTCAAAAATTTATGTTGCATGTAGCCCTAATTTCTGAGAAGTTTTTCGAGCGTCCCTGGATCATTTGATTTACATTTTTCTTCATAGGAAATTAACTTAAGTTACCATGAGTTAGTTACTTAGCTAGTGGCAAAGTAAAAAATCAAACCAGTTACTTCCTAATTGATGGCTAAGCTCATCAAGTATAGGACAAGAAAAAGTATTCAAGCTTCCAGTGGTGACAAAATTGCAGAGCTAATAAAGTCCAGCATTTTTCCAAAGGCACTCAGCATCAGTTGTCCGCCACATTCAGCATAACGTCAACGTTGAAATTCCAGATCCCTGCATTATGCAGTCAGGTAAAGTGCAGCAAGATATTGCAGAATTCATTCACCTTTCTTCAGTCCTTCCTTAATTGATACCATTCTTTGCGACTCTTCTGTTGCTATTTATTTGTTTGTATTTGTCTGTTTTGGCAGTGTTACTACTAACTTCTTTTGTGGCTCTTTTCTTGTCCCATTTAGCCTGTTTGAAAAGTTTATAAAACATAATTTATGCTTAGAATATATTCTGTAGAATTAACTCTCTTAAACAGGGAAACAAGATTGGAGAACAGTTTAAAAAAAGAGACTGATTAAATAGTATTCCTAACAGCACTAGAGCTCTTTAGTTCAGAAAATAATCACAGAATATAAAGAGTTACCAGGGACCTCGAATATCATCTAGTCTACCCAGTGCAGTACTACTACAGGTAGTCCTCGACTTAAGACCACAATTGAGCCCAAAATTTGTGTTGCTAAGTGAGACATTTGTTAAATGAGTTTTGCCCCATTTTACAACCTTTCTTGCCAAAGTTGCTAAGTTAAATCACTAGAGTTATTACATTTAGTAACACAATTGAATCTGGCTTTCTCATTGACTTTGCTTGTCAGAAGGTCGCTAAAGATGATCACATAACCACAGGACACTGCAACTGTCATAAATATGAGTCACTTGCCAAGCATCTGAATTTTGCTCGTGACTATAAAGATGCTGCAATGGTCAAAAGTGTGAAAAATGGTTGTAAGTCACTTTTTTCAATGCTGTTGTAACTTTGAATCATCACTAAAAGAACTGTTGTAAGTTGAGGACTATCTATACATCATATCTCAGAGATGACTAACTGGGCTTTTTAAATTATCTTTAAACTCACTTCTTCACAAGCAGTTTGGCTTCAAAGCAGTTGAAGTTAGATCTTAAACATCAAGCAATATGTTCTAATAGTAACACTTATTCATCAAACTGTTACTCTTAGAACTTATTGCTTGATGTCTAACTGAGATCTACTTACATATTATTATGTAAATAACCTATTATTTCTTGCTTTGTCTTCTCAAACAGCTCTGAACAATTCCTCAGAAGGATATGATAATTCCTCAGAGAGTAGGAGTATAGGAGTAAGAATATAGTAAAAGACAATTATCATGTCTTTTCACAGCCTTTTTTCTGCAGACTAAACACATTCAATGGCTTCAAGCATTCCTCCTATCATTTCCTTTCCAGCCTTCTTAACATCTTGATTTCTCTCAATAAATAACTGTACAAGATGGTAAAAGAGCAATCAATACTTATAAATGGAAATAGTTTATGGGGAGAATAAATAACATTCTCCCCACCCCTTCCTTCAATAACATCAAGGATACACTGCTTAATGCCACTCTTAGAAAATGGAATGGCTCAGCATTTCATCACATTTAGAATCATACTATATTCTCGATCTGTCTGAAAATATTAGATGTGACAAGGCTTTGCTGTTTAGTCCTCTGAAGAAAAAAAACAGAGTTTTTATACAAATTAATTCTAACTGAATCTGGCTATAATGGTGGGGGAAATTAACCCTTTGCCTTCAACCTGAGAAGATCTGAACATAAAGGATAATTGTGCCAATGGAGGGGGAGGAGGAAATGCCTAGCTGAATACTTTTTTCCTTATAACTGCAAAAATACTGCAGAGTTTAATTGCATTTGAGTAAAGGCCCTTCTGCAGGACTGTTCTGCACCACCTGAGGATTGACTGGTGCACACTATTGCCTGTTTCAGGGAGCGAAGTCTATTTTTTCTCTGCACCAGTTGATTGGCAGCTGCAATAAAGGTGGTGGGTTTTGTAAACGACTATAGCTCTAAGAATCTTGCTGTATGTATTGGGGCCAATTGTTGGTACCACTGGCAGAAATTTCTGATTCATTCTGCTTCCCGACTCCTGGCCTCAAGCCAGCCATCATTCTCTTCTCATCCTTGACTTCCTGCTCTTAAAAGGTTTGGGATTCTGCTCCTGGACCTTGTTTTTTGCCATCTGTGTTGCCTTCTCTACTCCCTCAATCCAGTTGCTATAGCAACATGAAACCACATCACAAAGTACCTAATGGCAAAATTGTTTTACCTTTAGAATTCACAAGGATTTTTAAATGCAGTAGTGGAATAGCAGTGAGGGTGGCCAGGAAGCCTTTGAATTTTGTTTAGGTTTTATACAATTAATATTTCACCACATAAACAGAATGTAATCCTACACTTACCTCTGAGGTTTTAAAGCTATTTTGTGGCTTCTGGGCTACATTTCCAGTGGTGTGAGTTGATAGTTTTGTACACTGTGTAGCACAATGAGCTCTTTTTTCGGGAATAGCCATGCCACTTGAAATTGAAGATTTTGCCATGCAGGTCTGGGTTGATTTGCTGTCCTCCAAAATTCCTGAAAACACAAAATTGCAGAGTGAAAGCCAAAATATTTGTTATTAGTTTACATATGGTATTTTTCAGCTGAAAAGAAAATTGACAAAATTATACTGTTTTAGAAAAGGATGTTTTGTCCCTGATAAAATTAACATAAGATTCATTACATTATTACATTTACACATTCTTATACCTCTTCTCCCCTTCATATGTAGATATCAAGTGTTTGCATAGATATTTGCCTATTGACTTTCAGCAAATGATAAGAAATGACTTAGCCACGTGAGATAGCCATAGAAATAGCACTTAGACTTATATACCGCTTTACAGTGCTTTACAGCCCTCTCTAAGCAGTTTACAGAGTCAGCATATTGCCCCCAGCAATTTGGGTCCTCATTTTACCCACCTCTGAAAGATGGAAGGATGAGTCAACCTCCTGAAATTCTAGGGTATTCGTAAAAACAAAACAAAACCTTGTGATCCAAAACTTGAGAGGGTGAGCACTTCACAAAGCAACAGAAACAAGCTTCCCTTTGTCTTTGGAACAGAAGGATGGTTTCCTGGTAGAAAACCATTCCCCACAGGCATCAGACACGTTCACAGCATTGAAGGCAGATTTTAAAATCTCTGAGAGGAAACACAGGCCATTCCGTACTCCCTGAAAATAGGAACAACTCTTGCAAAAGTCAGTGGCCCTATCAATATGTATATACATGCCATCCATGCTCCAACACTGTTGAAGGGCTTGGAAAGAATAGAGGCATAACAATACAGGGTCGTTCTTGACTTAGAACCACAACCAAAATTTTCACAGCATTGCAGCATCCCCATGGCCATGTGATCAAAATTCTGATGCTTGGCAACTGGTTCATATTTATGATGGTTGCAGTGTCCCAGGATCATGTGAACAGCTTTTGCAGCCTTCCGACAAACAAAGTCAATGGGAAAATCAGATTCACTTAACAACCGTGTTACTAACTTATCAACTGCAGTGATTCACTGTGGCTAGAAAGGTCATAAAATGGGGCAAAGCTCACTTAACAATATACATTTTGGCCTCAATTGTGGTTGAAAGTTGAGGACTATCTGTACAGTGAGCTGGCTAAGAGCTGACAAGAGGCATACTATCCATCCTCATCGCTGTTCACTCAGCGGATCCTGAATTTTCATCGTTCGGTTCTTGAATTATATGCCTTCAATTTTTGTTCCCTCTTAGCACCTTTTGTTCCCATGCCTCTAGATCCTAATCACACCCTGAGATTTCGAAATGACACCAACAATATTTCTAAGCTCTTTTTGTTCCCTGCTTCTTCCTTTTGGTTCCTCTTGACTCTACATCTCCTCCCCATCAGACAGTTTTCTAGCTATTCTAACTATAAAATGTATAAAGATGATTTCATGGCCAAGTACAGTAACTCAACAATTTAGCAAGAATAAAAAAAATCAAATGCTGTGGAAAGACTCAAAATTCATATTAACACCCTGCAGTCAGTCAAATGTGGTGGTTAGCAAGAGCCATTTCTAGATCCTGGGTGGTGCTCAAAGGACAGGACAATAAGGTGTAGAAAATTATGCTTTGTACATATCTGAGAATCATGATGACAACATGAAAAACGTAGAGCAATTTTGAGAGTGACTCAAGCTGCGTTCTGTGATCAAAGAAATAAGATTGTACAGAAATATTGATGATTGTATAAAGTGCACCCAAACCGTTATGTTGATTTATTTATTTATTTTTGTTACTCAATTTGATGCAGATTTTCACAAACAGCAGGGCAGTCTTGTGCACTAAATTGTTAAAAGAGAAATGTTAACTCGGGATAATATATGTAGAAATATATCTTTTATTTAAAAATATACAGCCTTACATTACTGGAACCATTAAAGTGTGTGTGTGTGTGTGTGTGTTTGTGTGTGTGTGTGTGTGTGTGTGATATCTGTGTATTTGTTCCTTAAATTAAAGCAATTGTGTCTGGCCCACAAAATTCCAGAGGTACGATAATGGCACCACCCCAACTCTCTGCCGCCATCTTATGGACATCTGGATTACATGGAAAGATTTCCATTACCTCAAGAAAGCAAATTTGCAGTCTAGGATAAAAGGTCAAATGATTCTTTATGTACAAAAACCCTTATATATACACAATTTATCTTGTGGTAATTGCATTAGCTTTTTCCTCCCTTCACTATGCTAATTATTTTTTTCCCTTTCCTTTCTGTATATTAATTAAAATCAAAAGAGAAAAATGCTAACTGTAGAGAAGAATGAAATACCTCAGTAACCAAGATCTGGTCACTATTGTTCACTTTTCTCATTTTCATTGGGTTTGCCAATTGTTTGGGGACATGTTTTAATGACAAGCCTAGCTAAAGAAATATTACTTAATATATCAATAGGATATATAGAATACAAACCCTTATTTGCCGTGTTTCAGACGTGATTGTATCAAAAACAGTACATGTTTTCACCTCTCCTGCATAGACTTTTCGAAGAAATTAAACAAATCACTTGGCTCTCAAGTTTTGCGGAAGAAAACAAGAAGAAATAAGAAAAATAAAACTTCCTTCATGGATGCTTTTATTATGTACTGTTTGTCTCCAAACAGAGGGAAACAAAGCTGTTGGACATGACAACCCTAGACTCCAGGAGAGGTAGGGGAACAATTTAACAATATGGCTGTTTAAGCAACACCTTTTAGGTCAGGAGTCTCCAACTTTGGCAACTTTAAGCCTGGTGGACCTCAACTCCAAGAATTCCCCCGCCAGCAAAGCTCGCTAGGGGATTCTCAGAATTGAAGCCCAGCAGGCTTAAAGTTGCCAAGGTTGGAGACCCCTGTTTTAGATAATGGGAATATTGCAAGTATTAAGTCTGGTGTCCGATACCAGGAAGAGTCCAGTCAGGGACTGCTTTAACAACTTTATTAAGCAACGTGATAACAACAAGAGAACTCTGACTAACTAGAAAAACCCTTGACAGCTCTTATATACCGGCTGCCAGAAGAGCTGCACCAATGACAGGGCTCCAAATTTCCCGCCTTTCTTGTGGCGCGTCTCAACCAATCAGCGGACGCCTGGCTGTTGCCAGGCTAGAGACGCATCGTAACTCTGAGGACTTTACACCCTTCCCCTCCTGGACCGCGCATGCGTAATCAGCCAAGTATGTAGGCCGCCGTCGGCTCCGCCCAGATCTTCTTAGTTCAGGGGCGGTAGCTGCCGGAGGAGGAGGAGTGGCTGAGTCTTCTGCTGGGAACGACAACTCCACCCCTAAAGGAGGCCTGGCCCGTGCGGGAACTTCGGAAACTTCAGGTACGTTTCTCGACGAGATCGATCCGCGTCTTGAGGGTTGGAGTCCCTCCCTGGCCTGCAAGTCCGGAAGGCCGGGTTCCCGAAACGGGTCGGCGTGGTCGTGGTTTCCTTCCAGGGCTGGTGGCCTGGGAGGTGTAGCTGGAGTGGCCAGCTCCGATGTTCCTGGGTAGTCCTGGTCATAGATGGGCCCCTCCGTGCTGGCTGTCCGCCGTCTGAGTTGATTTATATGGCGGCGCCACTCTCGTCCGTCGGCCAGCCGGACCCTGTAGGAATAGGGCCCGGTTATTTGTATAATGGTGCCTGGCACCCACTTGGGTGATGTTTCAGCTGAAAGAAAATTGACAAAATTATACTGTTTTATAAAAGGATGTTTTGTCCTGATAAAATTAACATAAGATTCATTACATTATTACATTTACATTCTTATACCTCTTCTCCCTTCATATGTAGATATCAAGTGTTTGCATAGATATTTGCCTATTGACTTTCAGCAAATGATAAGAAATGACTTAGCCACGTGAGATAGCCATAGAAATAGCACTTAGACTTATATACCGGCTGCCAGAAGGGCTGCACCAATGACAGGGCTCCAAATTTCCCGCCTTTCTTGTGGCGTCTCAACCAATCAGCGGACGCCTGGCTGTTGCCAGGCTAGAGACGATCGTAACTCTGAGGACTTTACACCCTTCCCTCCTGGAGAACACCATGCAAGAAATTAAGAAGAAATGGATAGACAAAGCTGCAATGTTTTCTTATAAAATACTTGACCAGGGGGGCAAAAAACAATGAAAACCAGTCAAATGACAGTCAGAAGATGGAGATATACCCAGGAAATAAATAAAACCAAATAATTATGCTTGAGAACACAAGGAAAGTCAAAAAGTAATGAAAGCCAGAGCTTTGGGATCAAAATCTGCTACAGGTGTGTCAAAGTAAAGGCCCGTATGGTGCTTAGATCTGGCCTGGAAACAGCGAAGGACTTGTCCACGATGCCTCTGCCAGCGAAAACAGCTCTGGAGGGACACACGTGGCCTCCTGAGGTCAAACACAACCCTAATGCTACAGCAACAATCAATACAATAGGACTGCTTTAACAACTTTATTAAGCAACGTGATAACAACAAGAGAACTCTGACTAACTAGAAAACCCTTGACAGCTCTTATATACCGGCTGCCAGAAGGGCTGCACCAATGACAGGGCTCCAAATTTCCCGCCTTTCTTGTGGCGTCTCAACCAATCAGCGGACGCCTGGCTGTTGCCAGGCTAGAGACGATCGTAACTCTGAGGACTTTACACCCTTCCCTCCTGGACGCGCATGCGTAATCAGCCAAGTATAGGCCGCCGTCGGCTCCGCCCAGATCTTCTTAGTTCAGGGCGGTAGCTGCGGAGGAGGAGGAGTGGCTGAGTCTTCTGCTGGGAACGACAACTCCACCCACTTGGGTGATGACCCAAAGTTCCGGATAAACACGGTGTCCCTCCTTGAACCCCTAGTTGTGATTGAATTGTCTGGCCCCGCTCTGTGTCATATTGGGGTGTAGCCTATCCAGAGTCGTCATAACCGCCTCCCCATCAGTAACTCGGCTGGGCTGAGGTTGGTGACCGGGCACGGTGTCGAGTGTTGTGCCAGCAGGTACCGGCAGATCTTGTCATGCCAATTCGTGGGTCCTCATTTACCCACCTCTGAAAGATGGAAGGATGAGTCAACCTCCTGAAATTCTAGGGTATTCGTAAAAACAAAACAAAACCTTGTGATCCAAAACTTGAGAGGGTGAGCACTTCACAAAGCAACAGAAACAAGCTTCCCTTTGTCTTTGAAACAGAAGGATGGTTTCCTGGTAGAAAACCATTCCCCACGGGCATCAGACACGTTCACAGCATTGAAGGCAGATTTTAAAATCTCTGAGAGGAAACACAGCCATTCCATTTACTCCTGAAAATAGGAACAACTCTTGCAAAAGTCAGTGGCCCTATCAATATGTATATACATGCCATCCATGCTCCAACACTGTTGAAGGGCTTGGAAAGAATAGAGGCATAACAATACAGGGTCGTTCTTGACTTAGAACCACAACCAAAAATTTCCATTGCCAAGCAAGGCAGTTAAGCGAATTTGCCACATTTTATGACCTTTCTTGCCACCGTTGTTAAGTGAATCGCTGCAGTTGTTAAGTGAATTCTGTGGCCATTAAGTGAATTTGGCTTCTCACATTGACTTTGCTTTTCAGAATCCAGCTTGGTAGTTTACAAATGGTGATCACATGACCCCGAGACAGCGCAACTATCATAAATACATGCCAGCTGACCAAGCCTAAATTTTGATTACGTGATCATGGGGGTGTATGTTATTTTAATATTTGGGCAAATTTAAATCAGTTTTTTAAGGGATGTTTTAACTATTGTGTATATCTGTATTTTATCTGCCTGTTCACTGCCCTGAGTCCTTCGGGAGAAGGGCGGTATACAAATTAAAATATTCATATTCATTCATATTCATGCTGCAACAGTCATAAGTGTGAAAACTGGCCATAAGTCACTTTCTTCAGCGCCACCGTAACTTCACACGGTCACCATTCAAACCAAATGAATGGTTGTAAGTCAAGGACTACCTGAACTGTTATTTAAAAGAAAAGAAAACAGAACAATTCATAAAAACAACACGTTGAGACAAAAGTCTTTGTCCCTGTGCATTACAAAAAAAAAAAAAATGAGAATCCTTTTGAAGCACTCCAGGTGTATTTATCCACTTAGTCAACAGAAAAACAAGGCAAGCAATTTGCAGTCAAGTAGGTATTGATCAAATGGCTTTGACATTAACATGGAGAACACCATGCAAGAAATTAAGAAGAAATGGATAGACAAAGCTGCAATGTTTTCTTATAAAATACTTGACCAGGGGGGCAAAAAACAATGAAAACCAGTCAAATGACAGTCAGAAGATGGAGATATACCCAGGAAATAAATAAAACCAAATAATTATGCTTGAGAACACAAGGAAAGTCAAAAAGTAATGAAAGCCAGAGCTTTGGGATCAAAATCTGCTACAGGTGTGTCAAAGTAAAGGCCCGTATGGTGCTTAGATCTGGCCTGGAAACAGCGAAGGACTTGTCCACGATGCCTCTGCCAGCGAAAACAGCTCTGGAGGGACACACGTGGCCCTCCTGAGGTCTGTTTTCACTGGCAGAGGGCTGCAGGATGTCAACCTCACCATGCCCACCCCGGCCATGCCAACTCAGCCTCCTGAGGTCAAACACAACCCTAATGCTACAGCAATGAAATAGAGTTTGATACCCCTGTGCTACAGCAACAATCAATACAATAGGACTGCTTTGTCCCCAGAGCATTTGGTGCTCTGGTAGGATGGGTTAATTTCTTTCTGTTTAGCTAGCTTATAATTAAGCTTGGCAACCCTGACCTTGCTGGGCAAAGGAGGTGCAGCATGTTCCCTTCATAAGGAAGTGTTCAGGGATTATTACTTACTTTCCCTTTTCCTGTCTCATCACTTCTGTTACAAGTATTGAGGGGAAAGAGAAGGGAACTGAGGCCATTCCAGCCTTCATCTTCCATTCAGAGAAGCCACTCACAGTTTTTCAGCTGCAATCCAACCCATCTGGGGGTATTATGGGTGAGCAACGTATCCTGACACACCTTTAGGCAGTTTAAGCCCTGGGGGGAAGTATAGGGGCTTAATATATTTTTGGCCTAGACAGTAAGTAGGCCACATTATACCTAGGAGCACATGGCCTCTTCTGTGGAGCATGGCTGCTAATTATTATCTCCTTTCCTTTCTGTATATTAATTAAAATCAAAAGAGAAAAATGCTAACTGTAGAGAAGAATGAAATACCTCAGTAACCAAGATCTGGTCACTATTGTTCACTTTTCTCATTTTCATTGGGTTTGCCAATTGTTTGGGGACATGTTTTAATGACAAGCCTAGCTAAAGAAATATTACTTAATATATCAATAGGATATATAGAATACAAACCCTTATTTGCCGTGTTTCAGACGTGATTGTATCAAAAACAGTACATGTTTTCACCTCTCCTGCATAGACTTTTCGAAGAAATTAAACAAATCACTTGGCTCTCAAGTTTTGCGGAAGAAAACAAGAAGAAATAAGAAAAATAAAACTTCCTTCATGGATGCTTTTATTATGTACTGTTTGTCTCCAAACAGAGGGAAACAAAGCTGTTGGACATGACAACCCTAGACTCCAGGAGAGGTAGGGGAACAATTTAACAATATGGCTGTTTAAGCAACACCTTTTAGGTCAGGAGTCTCCAACTTTGGCAACTTTAAGCCTGGTGGACCTCAACTCCAAGAATTCCCCCGCCAGCAAAGCTCGCTAGGGGATTCTCAGAATTGAAGCCCAGCAGGCTTAAAGTTGCCAAGGTTGAGACCCTGTTTTAGATAATGGGAATATTGCAAGTATTAAGTCTGGTGTCCGATACCAGGAAGAGTCCAGTCAGGGACTGCTTTAACAACTTTATTAAACAGCGTGATAACAACAAGAGAACTCTGACTAACTAGAAAACCCTTGACAGCTCTTATATACCGGCTGCCAGAAGGGCTGCACCAATGACAGGGCTCCAAATTTCCGCCTTTCTTGTGGCGCGTCTCAACCAATCAGCGGACGCCTGCCTGTTGCCAGGCTAGAGACGCATCGTAACTCTGAGGACTTTACACCCTTCCCCTCCTGGACCGCGCATGCGTAATCAGCCAAGTATGTAGGCCGCCGTTGGCTCCGCCCAGATCTTCTTAGTTCAGGGCGGTAGCTGCGGAGGAGGAGGAGGAGGAGTGGCTGAGTCTTCTGCTGGGAACGACAACTCCACCCCTAAAGGAGGCCTGGCCCGTGCGGGAACTTCGGAAACTTCAGGTACGTTTCTCGACGAGATCGATCCGCGTCTTGAGGGTTGGAGTCCCTCCCTGGCCTGCAAGTCCGGAAGGCCGGGTTCCCGAAACGGGCCGGCGTGGTCGTGGTTTCCTTCCAGGGCTGGTGGCCTGGGAGGTGTAGCTGGAGCGGCCAGCTCCGATGTTCCTGGGTAGTCCTGGTCATAGATGGGCCCCTCCGTGCTGGCTGTCCGCCGTCTGAGTTGATTTATATGGCGGCGCCACTCTCGTCCGTCGGCCAGCCGGACCCTGTAGGAATAGGGCCCGGTTATTTGTATAATGGTGCCTGGCACCCACTTGGGTGATGACCCAAAGTTCCGGATAAACACGGTGTCCCCTCCCTTGAACCCCCTAGTTGTGATTGAATTGTCTGGCCCCCGCTCTGTGTCATATTGGGGGTGTAGCCTATCCAGAGTCGTCCGCAACCGCCTCCCCATCAGTAACTCGGCTGGGCTGAGGTTGGTGACCGGGCACGGTGTCGAGTGTTGTGCCAGCAGGTACCGGCAGATCTTGTCATGCCAATTCGTGGGTCCCATGCGACCCAACGCCTCCTTGGCCGATCTAACGGCCCGTTCTGCCCGGCCATTCCCCGCCCGGGGGGACGGCGCCGTGGGTGCATGGCGAATGCCATGCTTGGCCAAGAACATCTGGAAGGGTGCCGATGCGAATTGTGGCCCGTTATCGGTAACCACAAGGTCTGGTAGCCCATGGGTCACGAACAATCGTTCTAGCACCCTAATGGTGGCTTCCGCGGTGGTAGATGACATGCATGCCAACTCCACCCACTTGGAGTAGGCGTCAACTACCACCAAAATTGACTGCCCTAAATATGGTCCCGCGTAATCCAGGTGGATTCGAGACCAGGGTGAGTGGGGGGCCTCCCATTCCCTGATGGGTACAGCTGAGGGCGCTGCCCGTGATTGCTGGCAGCTCAGACACCCAGCCACACATCGTTCGATGTCCTGGTCTACCTTTGGCCACCACACATAACTACGGGCCAAAGTCTTCATTCTAACAATGCCCGGGTGGGCCTCGTGGAGCGTCGTAAGAACGCTCCCCCTTAGCTCTTGTGGGACTACTATCCTATTCCCCCACAGGAGACAGCCCTTTAACGCTGACAGCTCATGTTGTCTGCGCCGGAACGGAAGGAATTCTTCTGGAACCGGGTCCCTTGGCCACCCCCTGCGCACCCAGTCCAGAACCTGAGACAGGATCCGGTCTGAGGCAGAGTGGTGCGCAATATCTGAAGAGGATATTGGGGACTGCCACTCATCAATGAGCAAGACTAGCTCTGCGGGTGCTGGGTCTACAACAGGGGTAGGTAGAGGGCACCGGCTCAGGGCATCAGCATGCCCGATCGCCTTCCCCGGCCGATAGAGTAGTTTGTAATTATAGGCGGCCAGAAACTCCACCCAGCGTGACATTCTGGGGGATAGGATTTGAGGGGACTGTTTGTCCCCGGCCAGCAGGCCAAGGAGCGGTTTATGGTCTGTAATCAGCGAAAAAAAACGGCCATAAATATAGTGGTGGAATCTTTTGATTCCTGCCACGGCTGCAAGAGCCTCTTTGTCCAATTGACTATAATTCCGCTCGGGCGCTGAGAGCGTCCTGGAATAATAGGCAATTGGCGCCTCAGCTCCGCCAGGCAGAACATGGCTCAGGACCGCGCCAATGCCAAAAGGGGAGGCATCACACGTCAGACGCGGGCGAGATGGCCCTTCTTCCCACACCGGCGGCAAGTGGCAGCCTTGAAACGGCAATCAGATCTGCCGTGGCTCCCTCCGCATCCCAAACAACTAGCGGGGGACGGTTTGGGCAGAGGCCACCCCTTCTTGGAAGTGGCCTTAAGACGGCGGACACCGCTGTCATCGTCAGAGGAATCCGACGGGTCCGAAGCGACATGAAGGACAGCTGAGCCTTTCCCGGAAATAGCGGGGGAAGGTTGGAATTTATGGATCTCCGTCGCAGACTTCTCAGCCATCTCAGCTGCTCGGGCTTCGTCAATGGCCGCGGCCAAAGTCACATCTGCGCGCGCCAGCAGCCGCCTTTGCAACCGCAGGTCGGCAACCCCGCTCACCAGCTGCTCTAGGAGGGCCTCATCTAGATCGTGGAACTCGCACTCTAAGGCGGCCGTGCGCAAAGAAGCCATATAGGTGTTAATCGATTCGCCCGGTTGCTGAATCCTTCGCCGAAACGCGTGTCTTCGGGCAATACGGGAGGGAGTGGGGGAGTAGTGGCTCCGCAGCTTGCCTAGCAGAGTGTCCCATGGCACCTCAAACACAGGAATGGAGCGCCAGAGCTCTGGCCGTCCCAACATGTCTCTTCCACAAAGACTGAGGAAGTAGCCACGCTTCCTTTCAGCTGACAGCTCAGCGTAATCATTTGCCCGCAGGAAACATTCAAACGGTCGAGGAACGCTTGCCAAGTTTCAGCGTGAGGCTCGAAAGGAGCAAAAGACGGCTGGGTTGCCATCTATGAATCAATTCGATTGGAGGCGATAACCTTGCAGGTCCGACTTGACCCTCGTCGCCAGTATTAAGTCTGGTGTCCGATACCAGGAAGAGTCCAGTCAGGGACTGCTTTAACAACTTTATTAAGCAACGTGATAACAACAAGAGAACTCTGACTAACTAGAAAAACCCTTGACAGCTCTTATATACCGGCTGCCAGAAGGGCTGCACCAATGACAGGGCTCCAAATTTCCCGCCTTTCTTGTGGCGCGTCTCAACCAATCAGCGGACGCCTGGCTGTTGCCAGGCTAGAGACGCATCGTAACTCTGAGGACTTTACAGCAAGGCATATATTCTGGGTGCTGCAGGTGAAAACAAGTAGGCAGGCTGGTTGTAAAACCCGCATTTGCCTTAAATTGAAATGGCTCTGCTGAATTAGAAGTGATTTTTAGTCAGTTATTGATCACTTAAAGTTGTAATAGCCAGGGCGTACTAAGGAAAAAATCATTAATTCCCCTTACATGACGCATTTCCCAAATTACTTACATTCACAGCAAAAAGTAAATAACTAGCCCCTGCAATCTTCTGCCATGGTGCTACTTCAGTTATACAAAGCTTCCACAAAGAGATTGTAGAACAAATCAAAGTTTATACTTGCCAAACATATTCAGCAATTGAGAGAAATGGCTACCTTTGTAGAATTTGCCTATTGCCAATGAATCTCCAGGTACTACCTAGTTACTTGCTGTAAGTCAACAGAAATACACTTTAGACAGGAATATAGATAAAGAATCATATGCTGCAAAGCAAATATGCTGAGGGCAAAATTCTAGAAGCAAGAAAGCACTTAGTGCAAACTAGAACTAGCAGTACTCCAGAACAAAAACAGCAAATCAAAAGGAAAGGAGACATGATTACTAGCACTGTTTGGGAGATGACAGAGCTAAAATGCATTATTACAATGGAGCGGATAAATCAGCTTGTTATCATGTGGTTTTATTGTAACAAAAAGATGCACTCTACAATATTATGTCATTTATCTAACCTAATTTATAGCTCTGTTCTAATCGAAACCCAACAGGATGCCTCAGGGAAAATAATCAGCACCCACCAAAGGCCATTTGTAAGTAGTACCCATTTCATTTTCCATCTGAAAATAATATAGAAAAAAAACACCACCTGAATAATTGGCTCATTGAATGAAAACCTCTCAAAAAAACATACAGGAGCAGCCTTTGAAATGACTCCCAGGGGACAGCTGAAAGAAAAGATCCAATTTACAATAAATAATCCCAAAGCCACAAGAAAAAAGAGAGGGGAAAAAATCAAGATGATTAGAATCAAGGATTTGCTTTCTTTAAGGGATTCAAAACATATTTAGAATCCGATAATTATAAAAAATACTCTAGATGCTATTAAACTTAATTATACTACAGAGCTCTGCCAGTAACAAGTATTTGGTGTGCTTTGCCTTTTCTGCTTGGGTTTAGACAATTCTCATATCTTTTACATGTTTTGACTTGTTTTTCTCCAGCCCTTCCTCCGCTGGTTGTATCCTCAACTCCATCCTGGTGAAAAGCTGTACTGCTATGTCTAGCTGGTTTCCTTTTTATGTGATTTCTCTCCTCTTCTTGGTGGATGAATATGTTGCATAGTGAGGACGGGCCTAGCATTCTTCTCTCTTGTTATTTTTTTAGAATACATTGCATGGTCTAGAACAGTGGTAGTCAGCATTATTTAAAAACATTTTCATTAGGTTTTCATAAAATTCCCCGTGATAATTTAAATTTCTGAAAATATACTATTTGTATCACCCACGCCTAAGTTTAGTTCACATTACATAAGTGAAACTAAATGACGCTACAGTGTGACTGCAAACAAAAGAGACTTGTCCCAGAATAGCTCGCACATCTCCCCCCCCCAACACCACCCAGCTGTAACAGACAAGCAGAGCTGGTAGCCGGCGGCCCCCCCCAACCCCAATTCATGATGCGTGAGCGGCATGCACAGAAGACGATACACGGCGCATTACTGTGGAACTGGTGGGCGGTTAGAAAATTTTACTACTAACAGGGATACAAAAGTGGGCGGTAGGTATAAAAAGGTTGACTACCCCTGGTCTAGAATCCTTGGGCAAAAAAAAAAAAAAGATACAGGCAGGTGGAAGTCAGAGTTTCACTAGGTATTCCATCAGTTTTAAGAGCAAATGAGATCTGGACTGTGCTATCATTGGACCGCTATAAAACTGGTTGAATAATCATCCCAACAAAGATATGTCACTAGCTCTGTGTTTGGTTGAAGGCAAGTGTCAAATAGGATACCATTTTAGGCCTTCTGCTGTTCACCATATTTATAAAGAACATAAATGAGGGGTTAGAAAATATTATCAAATTTGCACAAGTATAGAGGACAGTATATTGACCAGCTGGGACAATGGGTAAAAACTAGTCAGCTAAATTTCAACCAAGATAAATTTATACTGATCTTTGGATAGGAAAAAAAAATCAAAGATATGAGTATAGGATGGGGAGGAACCATGCTGGGTATCTAGAAAAAGCATCTGAATATTTTGGTGGATAACAAACTGTTAGCCACCAGTGACACAACAGCAAAAAAAGGAAAATGCAGTCTTAGGCTCCATCAACAAGCAGTGTCAAAATCAAGAAAAATCATTATTCCTTTCCATCCTGCATCTAAAATATTGCTCAGACCTCACCTATAATATTGTGTCCACTTCTGTGCACCAAATTTTAGGAAGGATGTTGATAAACTGGAAGGTATCCAAAGAAGAACAACCTGGAAAGAAAAATTTATGAGGAACAGTTGAAGCTGTTGGATATATTTAGCTTGGAAAAGACTGTGGAGAGACAGGATAGCTGTCTTCAAGAAGATAAGGCACAATTCTTCAAAGATGTTTCAGAAAAGAAAAAAATGGCTTAAATTACAAAGAAGTAAATTTCAATTGGGTATCAGGAAAACTCTAACGGTAAGAACTGTTTTCCCCAAAATCTTCCGTGAGAAAGGGTGTACTCTTCTTTGCTGGAGATGTTTAAGCATCCCATTGGGGATGATATAGCGATGAATTCCTGGTACATTCTGTTATTCACCAGTTCAAATTGCTTTGGGTGATTATGAGCTGGAGAATAAGTTCCCTGGAATATCTAAGAAAGCAAACCAATAATATATAAGTATCATCCTGTACCCTGTTAAATATGTGCATTATGGACAGCAAGAGATAATATTTCTAGATGTCTCAGCAAATTACTACCAACCCAAAGAAAAACAATATTGGCCATAATCCGAAGATTATAGTATGAATGTTTGCAGCCTGTTATAATGATTTCATCTATCCCTTTTGTGCATTTTTCATTTTATCAGGCTAAGTTAAGATAACCATCAGTTCAGGTTCCCTGTACAAAGCAAAAGCTCTTGATAAAGGTAATATATCTCTTACAATGTTTGTTTTGTTTCTTGGTTCTAAAAAGTCTTCTGGAGAAATTAAAGTCAATATTACTCTTTGCAAGTGATAGCAACAGTTACAAAAGCAGACAGGAGATGTTATTGATTATTCAGGATATTCAGACCACCCTTTATATTCTATCCTCTGCAACAAGAAAAGTATTTTTCCAAGCCAGGTAGAACAGTGCTTTAGTCTAGAGTCTAGATCAGGGGTGTCAAACTCAAGGCCCAGGGGCCGGATCTGGCCCACGGGGTACTTGAATCTGGCCTCCGGGGCTGCCCTGGAAATGGCAAAGGACTGGCCCGCAATACTTCTGCCAATGAAAATGGGCTCCTGAGCTCGTTTTCGGCTGCCACAGCCTCCTGCAACCCTCTGCACACGGCCCTCCTGAGCTCCATTTTCATTGGCAGAGGGTTGCAGGAGGCCGTGGCAGCCAAAAATGGAGTTTAGGAGCCTGTTTTCACTGGCAGAGAGCTCGGGCCACCACAGGCGCCCCCAACAGGAGTGACATTGAGCTGGCCACGCCCCCCACTGAGGTCAAACACAACCCTGATGCGGCCCTCAAAGAAATCGAGTTTGATACCCCTGGTCTAGACTGACAACCAATAATGGTAAAGAAAGAACATTATTTGATATATACAGCAACATTGTGTGTCATTATGACAAACTCACAAAAGACTAATACGTCCACAAAAAGAAAAAAAATCCAATTCTACTAATCTGTGTTTAGTTTTTAAACTTCCATTTTAAATCCACATACAAAGATTAATATACAGATATTTGTTGGAAAACCAAACAATTTGAGATTATGCTTTGAAAGGATCGCATAAAAATGTGTCCTACAAAGGACCCCTTTTCTGATTAGGGCAGATTGATATTTCCCTCTAGCCTATCTGCAGTAGAGGGAAAAAATACAATCCTATTTCTGATGTTAAAAGTTAATGTCATTAAGCGGAATTCTTCGACCCAAACAAGCTGTACAAAAGGTGGTATAGTGGGCTAAGCCAAATGAATAAAATGTTTTTCAAGCAGGTCAATAGATCATATAAAACATACTTCCAATATGTCAGATCTGATCACAGCTCAGCAGTAATCCTCAATGCATAAGCAAGAAACAACAATTGGGGAACAAAGAAAATGAAGCCAAAAGAAATATCTAAAGATGTTCAGATGTGTTTATCTCTGCTTCTCTGGTTCTCTTTTGTACACATGAATTTTCACATGAACAATCCGACTGTGTTTTTATGGAAGTGTTTGGCACAAGACAATCAAATGTGGAAAGTCAGCCAAATTATTTTGTGCTACACAGTTCAGTGGGACAGTTTTTAGCATGGGGTGAAAAATCCTAAGTAAGGATTCATAATGTACTTTCAAACTTTTTTCAGCTTCTTACAGGAGTCATCTAACAACTTCCAAAATTATAAACACCTTTACAACATAAGTGACAATTTGGAAGCCAAATCAAACATCCAACTTAAAATTTATCTTACAATATTATGAATATTTGGGGTCTTGGATAGTTTTTTTTTTAAGTATTATTAAGGAATACTTTTTATTTTGATCAAATTGTCAGTCTTTTTTTGTGATCCTTGTTCTCATGGTACATATATGCTTTCTCAATCAAAACACTTTTGCCACTCCACCATGTCCTACGAAAATATTAATATTTTCTACATTACACAGCTGCTTGATATTATATATATATATATATATATATATATATATATATATATATATGTGTGTGTGTGTGTGTGTGTGTGTGTGTGTGTGTGTGTGTGTGTGTGTATATATATACAAGACAATCAAATGTGGAAAGTCAGCCAAATTATTTTGTGCTACACAGTTCAGTGGGACAGTTTTTAGCATGGGGTGAAAAATCCTAAGTAAGGATTCATAATGTACTTTCAAACTTTTTTCATGTCATATATATATAACATACATACATATACATATACATACACATACATACATACATACATACATACATTCTGAAATATCTTCCAGAATGTCATTGTATCTTTATATAAGCAGTGACAATACTTTAAGAATATGAAAACAGGGCATCTTGCAGTTCCAGAAAATTGTTCCTTTAGTGAAGATTTAATAATATTCAGAATTATGCTTTAAAAATCTTATATGAGTAGTCCTCACAACTATAATTGGACCTAACAATTACATTTTTTGCAACAGTTTTTAAGTAAACCCATTATTTGCCCTGTGGCATTTTTGCTGGAAGCCAGAAGTATATCTTAGTTTTGAGCAAAAACAACATAAGTCACAATCATGTGACCATGGGATGCTGCAAACAGCCATAAAAGTGTGCTGGTTGCCAGATGCCCAAAATACAGTCACGTGACTGGTGGGGAGGTGGCCATTGGAATTTCAGATCCAGGTCATAAATATCTTTTGGGTATTGTAACTTCAAACAGTTACTAAGTGACCAGTCATAAGTTGAGGACTACCTATAGGTGATATAAAAGGTTTTTTTTAAATCATGGGCTCATTTTGAAGGCAAGATACTCTTGGGGCCAGGCTATCTGTTTCACATTAGTCAAGTATAAGTGTGGGAAATTGTCCTTGCATTGAGCAAGTTTTAATAATATTTCATAGTTTATGTTGGATTTCGGTTCATACCAGTAGCATCTGGTAGTACAGTTCTGCTAATCATGAAACCATCTGACCTCAGTGTAGGATTTTGTATTAGCTACAAACATTTACAAATTAGAGGTAATCATTTGGTTGTCACAATGTAAAAAAGATGTTGAGACTCTAGAAAGAGTGCAGAGAAGAGCAACAAAGATGATTAGGGGACTGGAGGCTAAAACATATAAAGAACAGTTGCTGGAATTAGGTATGATTTTAATGAAAAGAAGAACTAGGGGTAACATGATAGCAGTGTTCCAATATTTGAGGGTCTGCCACAAAGAAGAGGGAGTCAAGCTATTCTCCAAAGCACCTGAGGTTAGAATAAGAAGCAATAGGTGGAAACTAATCAAGGAGAGAAACAACCTGGAACTAAGGAGAAATTTCCTGACAGTTAGAACAATCAGTGGAACAACTTGCCTCCAAAAGTTGTGAATGCTCAAACACTGGAAGTTTTTAAGAAGAGATTGGATAATCATTTGAAATGGTATAGGGTTTCCTCCTAAACAGGGGGTTGGACTAGAAGACCTCCAAGGTCCCTTCCAACTATTCTATTCTATTCTATTCTATTCTATTCTATTCTATTCTATTCTATTCTATTCTCTCTTCATTTGAAACTGCCCTGAGAAGAATTGCTAATTATGTTAGTGGAGGAGAAAAGCTGATACTATCTTGCACACAGCTTGCATCTTAAGGGTTTCAAACAGATGGATGACTTTATTCACAATTCTCAAGGTTCCCCTGTGACAGGGGATGAGCGACAGAAACATAAAAACTAGAGATACATGCTGTTCCCAAACTATTTAATGTATCATAAGGTGAGCTGTGACTATGTTTATATATCATTTGCAATCTAGTCAACTATATTTTAGAATATTTCTCAACCTCGGCAATTTTAAGGTGTGTGGACTTCACCTCCCAGAATTCCCCAGCCATTATTAGTGGCTGGGAAATTTGGGGAGTTGAAGTCCACACATCTTAAAATTGCCAAGGTTGAGAAATACTGGCCTAGAATTAAATCCAACTGGCAAATGTGCAATGAATTTATAGCCCTATCACAAGAAGCCCCCAAATTGCACTAAGTAAAGTATGGCTAAGTTAACCCCAGGCAAACATGTACGGTCAAGGAAGGCTGCCACCAGTCCCCACCCCCCTTTCTTTTTGGAAGAAGAGTACCTGCTCCCAATGAGACAGCTCAGAAAGCAGCGCCCCGAAGAGGGGAACTATAATCCTAAAAGCTTGAACCAAAAACTTTCTCCTATTGACCTCACCCCATTCCTAAGAGGACCATAAGGGGCGTGCATAAGCGCACAAACGTGCCTACCGTTCCTGTCCTATTGTTTTATTTATTTATTTTTATTTTATTTATTTTGTCACAACATCATACAAAAAGATTATATAGTATATACACATATAAACATATATAGGAAGAAGAAAAGAAAAACAATAGGACAGGAACAGTAGGCACGTTTTATGCACGTCCCTTGTCCTCTCTTAAAATGGGTGAGGTCAACAGTAGAAAGTTTTTGGTTAAAGCTTTTAGGATTATGGGAAGAGACCATAATTTTGTTGTTGTTTTTTCCTTTTCTTCTTCCTATATATATATATATATATGCTTATACCTCCTAATATTTACTCATATATATGTTTATATACTATATAATCTTTTTGTATGATGTTGTGACTAAATAAATAAATAAATAAATAAAAACTCGGATTCCTCGCCTAAATTGCCACCCAGGCAGCACAGCCGGGACTTTTCTTAGGCAAGCAACGGGAAGGTACCAAAACGACTCCAGCATTTGCCTGGGGCGATGCAAAGCAAGGCGGCTATTTTCGCAGCCTGCTCCTTCCTCCTTCCCATTCGGATCCCAGTTCGGCTCCGAGGCTCAGACGGAGGAGATGGGGCGGTGGGGAGGGGGAGGCGGCGGCGGCGGCGCAGTCCGAGCATCCGCTCCGCTGGGCAGCCAGCTGCAGTGGCGACGGAAGGGCGACCCTCCAGAGCCCGCGCTTTCCCGACTCACCGGGGCTCTTCAGGCCGGCATCGGCGTCGCCGCTCTCCGGGCCGGCGGCGGGCAGCGGCTGCTGCTGAGGCTCGGCAGCGTCCGTGTTTGTCAGCCAAGTGGACTCGGTCTCCCTGGTCCAGCTCTCGTAATAGCGCGGCTCGATGGCATCGGCGCGGCTCCCGCCGCAGCCCATCCCGGCCCCGCGCAGCAGCAGCAGCAGCAGCAGCAGCTCCCTTTCGCCTCCCGACCGCCGACCGCTCTGCCTTACCGCTGACGGCCCTTTGGCTGCGGATGCCTGGCGAGCCTGGATGCGCCTGCCTTGCCCTCCCCCTCGCCCCCTCCCTCTTCCCCCGCCCCGCCCCGCCCCGCCCCGCCCCGCCCCGCAGCTTACGGGTTTCCCTCGTTTCGCCTCCCCGCCTCTGCTCCTGCTCGCTGGCGGAGGATGGAGAATCGCAGCCTTAGCTGTGGCTTCAGGAAGCCCCGCTTGGCCGGGGGAAGGGCTGCTGTTGTTGTTGTTCTTCTACTTCTTCTTCTGCTTCTTCTGCTTCTCCTTTTTCTCCTCTTCTTTCTTAAATAATAATAACAGTAACAGAGTTGGAAGGGACCTTGGAGGTCATCTAGTCCAACCCCCTGCTCATGCAGGAGACCTGTACTAGGGGTTCGACCTTTCTGATCAACAAGCTCAGTGTCTTAGCCACTGAGCCACCTAGTCTTTTTCCTTCTTTCTTCACTTTGTCCCTCTCCTCCTCTCCCCTTCTTTCTTCCTCGTCTTTCTTCTTTCCCTCCTCCCGTCCTCCTCCTTTCTCCCTCTCCTCCTCTTCCTCCTCCTCCCCTCTTTTTTTCTCTTTCCTCTTCTTTTCTTCTTTTTTTCTCCTCCCCCCTCAGCAGTTTAACACGACCTCCTCCTCAAAGTTTCTTAGCCTCAAATTAAAGAATTAAAATGAACAGTTTGTGCCAGTTGGCAGGGGTAAGGAAGAAATCTGCAAGAACAACTTTGTAATGTCTCCTTTTCTCCATTGACTATCTGGATAGTGGATATTTGGATATTTGGATATTTAAACAATATATTATTTTTTTCTTTAAAAAAAATAAAGGTTAATTTCATTTATCCATTGTGAGATTGGGCTATCTTCTAAGGAAGGAAGGAAAATGAGCTGGATCTACTGGCCTCATGCTTTGATGTTCTGTAGCCACAAGATGGCATTATAACTGTTATTTCATTTTATTTTATTTTTTTACTTTTTACAATGACAGCACAAGATGTGAAAATCCGAGCTCTTACCCATATATACCAATGCTGTATTGGCCCCAACTGCTGCTGTATAATGATCAAAGTGTTGGACTAGAACTGGGAAAACCCAGGTTCAAATCCATCTTCAGCCCTTGAATAGTTTTGGACCAGTTGTTCTTCTTAGGCCTATTTGCTTTATAGAATGTTATGAGGAAAAAGTTGAGAGATTGTATATATGCTTTCCCCGAGTTCCTGAAGTAAAGGGGCAGTGTAAATTTTGAGGTCATTTTCTGGAGCCAAGTCAATTTTTTAATTATTTCAGCAGCTTTTTACATAATAATTTAAACACAATTTAAGAACTAATTCCATTTTCTATATGCTGTTTTTGGCCATTAGGGCTTTCTTAGGTTATTCTTCTTTTTTACTGATCATAACATACAGTAAGTGCATTACAAAGGCTCCTTGGAAAATCACATGGAGTTGGTGAACTGTTTTGAAAAATAATATTATTGCACTCCTACTTCAGGTTTTCTATTAACAGTTACTCAAATACTTTGGCCACCTAATGAGAAGGAAGGATTCATTGGAGAAGAGCCTAATGCTGGGAAAAATTGAGGGCAAAAGAAGAAGAGGACAACAGAGAACGAGGTGGATGGAGCTGGATGGAGTCACTGAAGCAGTAGGCCTGAGCTTAAATGGACTCCAGAGGATGGTAGAGGACAGGAAGGCCTGGAGGAACATTGTTCATGGGGTTGCGATGGATCGGATATGACTTTGTGACTAATAGCAACAACATTAACAGTTACTAATTTAGCAGAACAGCAAATAAAATGGAATTACTTTTTTTGCAAATATGCATAGACAAGTTATAAAAACCCTGAATGAAGCCATATTGAATGCTAAAAGTTCCTCCAAATTTTTCGAATGGTGATATTGTCAGTGTTGGCTTCATTTCAAACCATAAGAATGTCAATCACACCAGATTGGCTTTGTATACGATGGTGAATCAGTATCTCCAAGTAGCACACACAACTTGTAGTAGGAAATTCTATGGTTCATGTGTAAAAACTGCAAAACAAAAACCTTTATTTTCTCTGTTCTGAATGTCCTGCCATTCATCTCCATTGGTTAACTTGAGTTTTCCTTTTTGGCTTTTGTTACTGTATGCAACATTTCACTGTTTTTTTTTTAAATCTAAACCAGAAAACCCGAGACTTTGTAGTCTTACTTCATGGCCAAGATTTTTGATTGTCTGGATCAATGATGGTATTCAGTCGGTTCTTGTTGTGACCTAGCCCCAAGTAGTTATTACCAGACACAATTAGTCCTAAACAAACATATTTTATTAGAACAGCTGAGAATTACTTTATCCTCACTTAGTCCAAATTAATTCCAAAACAAATCCTTCAGAGAAAGTCCTTCGACCTTATCAAAATCCTTTTTTTCTCTGACACCCTGCCAAAGGCTTTTTTTTGGCAAAGCCCCACAAAGTTCAGAAACAAGAGACGCCGACTAGAAACCAGTGTAGCAACGTTGCTTTCCTACAAAGAGCCCAAGAGCCTTTGCTGCTCTTTTAAGCCTCATCTCCTGGCCTTACTCCCGAGTCGTCCTTTTTGCTTTAGCTGCTCTTGCCATATGACAGCTCTTCACATGCGTGCACTAGGAACAGGCTCCTCCTGTTCCTCTGCCTCTTTGCTGTCCGCCTCTGGAGGCTCCGAAGTCCGCGCATTTCTCCCAGATGGCCCTGGTCCCATCTCTGCCTCCGACGCAGAACCCTCATCCGGGTCTTCCCCTGACTCCAGGACTGGCCCATTGTCCTCCCCACCTCCTCACTGTCCAATTCTGCTGCCAGCTCCGCAGGCTGCTGGTGGACCACAACAGTTCTATCCGATTCGGGTGAACTGGTAGCGGCGGCTGCAGGAGGCTCCGCCCACCCTCTCAGAGATCATCATCATGTCCCGTTTTTGATGCTCTGTGCATGCGCAGAAGGTCCTGTGCATGTGCAGGGATGCTGTGCATGAGCGAAGCGAGCGTGTGTGCTCACATTTGCCAACCAGTAGCAAAGGTAAGTCAATACCACCCCTGGTCTGGATACTTTTTCCTGTATTTTTCCACTTCAACAGTAACCTTTTTCTTTTTCAAATTTATATAAAGGCATTGTATTAAGGTATGTTTTACTTCAGGTTCTTTTTCTATGAATTTCCAAAATTAAATCCACCATGATGTCTTAAATAGTAACGATCCCAATAGAGATTTGGGGAATTCCATTGTTTCAAAAATTAAAAATTAATTGTGTTCCTACTTGGGGTTTCTATTAACAGTTACTAATATACAAGAAAACAAGAAAGACAGGAAGAATGGGGAAAATAAATCTTTGCCAGGCCAACACACCTCTATGTGTCACTTGTTTTCAGAGACGTACAGAAAACCATTTTGTCTATGAATGCTAGGTTTAATCTGACTTCAGAAAACAGCTAGTTATAACTATGCCTTCAGTACATAATAACTTCCATCTTCAGTGCTTGAATGCAAAGTGCTTGATCTTATGATTGCAAAGGTAAAGTTTTCAAATTACACTTGACCTCTGCTGACCACATGTCCGTATTCACATTGATTTTTTTTTTTTTTGCAAGAAGATAAAAATAGTTTACCATGTTCCAGAATAATAACAAGGATGAGTTTCTCGTCTGTTCTACTATTGTTTCTTTATTTAATCTGTGGCTGAAACATATGGCTTAATTTTTTTTATATCAATCCTCCCTCCTTTTTTTAGCATCTTGCTTTTGGTTGATTCTAGTAAAAATGTTAACCAGCCATGTGATGGATATAGAGTTATACCTCTTAAATGAAAAGGGAGAGTGAGCTTTAAGGTATGCTGTACAGTGGTGAAATCCAAATTATTTTATTACCAGTTCTTTGGGTGTGGCTTGTGGTGTGGCTTGGTGGGCATGGCTTGGGCATGGCAGGGGGAGGATACTGCAAAATCTCCATTCCCACCCCACTCCAGGGGAAGCAAAATCCCCATTCCCCCATTCCCTCCCCACTCCAGGGGAAGGATATTGGAAAATCTTCATTCCCACCCCACTCTGGGGCCAGCCAGAGGTGGTATTTGCCAGTTCTCCAAACTACTCAAAATTTCTGCTACTGGTTCTCCAGAACCCGTCAGAACCTGCTGGATTTCACCCCTGAAGCTGGACTGTGTTTTTAGCAAATATAGAGTGTTGGGTTCAATAAAGGAGAATATTTGTAGCTCAGGGTTGAAATGAGGGGTCCTTTCTTGCTTTCTTGCAGATGTTTCATTACCCTAACTAGCACTGATGATGTTACTTAGTTAGGGTAATGAAATGTCTGCAAGAAAACAAGCAAGCTCAGAGAGTGTTAGGTTGCATGAATAACATTTCCAAAGCTTGCTGAGAAGAAACAAGTATGACCCCTGTCTAGAATTTCATAGTTTGGTTCTTAAAAGTCAAAACTCTTTCTATCCAATGTGATACTCAAACTTTTTGCTCAATGGAGAATGGGAGAAATTGCCTAGGCTGTCATTATATTTAATGAAGTTGGAAAGAGTTTACATTGTTTTTTGTCTCAAAGTAAATCAAAGCCAAATCTGCAAGAATATATAGAGATGGAAGAAAATGCAGTCTCATCATACAGTGACAAGTTGCTTAAAGGCAGGCAGTCTTGAGTTCTATAAAATTAAGCCCAGATTAGTAACAGTTACCCCTCCCTCTAGTACGAGAACATATAAGAAAATAATAATAATAATAATAATAATATTTTAATTTGTATACCGCCCTTCTCCCGAAGGACTCAGGGCGGCGAACAGGCAGATAAAATATAAATACACACAATAATTAAAAACATCCCTTAAAAAACTAATTTAAATGCCCAAAATGTTAAAAAACGTACTCCCCCGTAAAATCACAAAATTTTAAAAACCCATCCAATAAAAATAAAAATCAGGCTAGTCCAGTCATACGAAATAAATAAGTTTTAAGTTCGCGGCGAAAGGTCCTAAGGTCAGGTAATTGTCGAAGTCCAAGGGGAAGTTCGTTCCACAGGGTCGGGGCTCCCACAGAGAAGGCCCTCCCCCTGGGGGCCGCCAGTTGACACTGTTTGGCTGACGGCACCTTGAGGAGTCCCTCTCTGTGGGAGCGTACCGGACGATGGGAGATAGAAGCCGGCAGTAGACGGTCCTGTAGATAGCCCGGTCCTAAACAAAATAAAATATACCTGCATAGGTTCTGTGAGACCTCCCTTCCTGCAAAGTACCAGTGATGGGACCAAAACAGCTCTAAAGCTAAATCATCAAATACAAAGCCTGTAGGTTCAAATCCCATTAAAGGGTTAAGCATAAACCAAGGAGCATGAAGGAAAACTACTACTGAAGAGACCCACTAAAGGTAAAATCCATTATGCAGTGCCTCCAACTGGTCAATAGCTAATATAATTACCCCCAGGGCTCCTTGAGCCACATAAAGAAAGAACATTGTCCCAGTCCCAAAAGTGCTTTTTCAGGAGGCAACTGGACTTTCTTGTTTTTTCTTTTGAAGACGTTTCACTTCTCATCCAAGAAGCTTCTTCAGCTCTGACAGGATAGTGGGAAATGGAAGGAGCTGTATCCTATCAGAACTGAAGAAGCTTCTTGGATGAGAAGCAAAACGTCTTCAAAAGAAAAAACAAGGAAGGCCAGCTGTCTCCTTGAAAAGCATCTTTGGGACAACCATGACCTGGATGATGAGAATCTCAACAGAACACCTTACCAGGTTAATCCTTCCAATCTCAAGGCAGAGCCATCCAAAGATGAGAAACTACAGCACAGTACCACGGAGGCCAATTCATTGGGAGAGCTTTTCACTGGCCAGCAATTACGGATGAAAGTAAAATGGAGACAACTTGCAAAGTTATAACCTGCTTGTAATTATTGAAAGCTTAACTAAAGCCAAGTAGAAGAAGTAGCTCAGGAGAGTAAGAGGTCTCCTACCTCAGATTCAAACTTACATTCCAAATAAATGATTGTGCTGCCTTTTATAATAAGATATAAACTTATTTCAGTAGATTTATATGCAAGCTAAATTCAAATATTGTGCTAATCTACAATATGTACCGTGTTTCTCAATCTTGGCAATTTGAAGATATGTGGACTTCAATTCCCAGAATTCCCCAGCCAGCCATGTTAGAACAAGTAGCTGAGTTCATATATCACACTAAGCAACTAAACTCAGCCAACAAACCACAGATCAGTGTGTCTGAACTTCTTTGAATTCATACAACATATTAAGTTCAGTAGCGTTTTTCACGTACTTTCGCTATCGGTTCGGAACTGTGAGTGCGTGTGTGGCACTTCTGTGCATGCGCATAACATTCTGCGCATGTGCAGAGTGCCAGTGATGACGTCCGGGTGGGTGGGCAGAGCTTCCCCTGCTGCCACTACTGGTTTGCCCGAACAAGGGCAAACCGGTAGAAACTCACCACTGATTAAGTTGAAACTGAACAACCATACTGTGGCTTAATAGGACGTGTGAAAGGAACTACTATATAACAAAAGATCTTTCACTTCCAGGATGCTGGCGATAGTTTCATTCTGGAAAGAACACAATTATTCTTAATGGATGGAGCAACAGAATCATGTTCTGAGAAACGGGGAGATGAAGATGACACCATCATGTTTCAATATTGATGCAAAAACCTATTCATAGTGGCATTGTAATGAGTCAGTTTAGGGAGGGGGAGGTTATTATACGGAAAGTGGAATCTTTCATTATGTCTATTCCACACAATAGCCTAGCAGCACGCATCCACTGCCTGGCAACTGGTGAGTCAGGACTGTGTACACAAATAAAATTGGCTATATTTCTAAACCCTGACATATGTTCTTTTCTTTGTAGGCAACCTTTGTTCGTAACATCCTAACATTTCCTTCTCTCCAAAAACCTTGCTGGGGGAAAACATTTTGAAATACAGAATTTCTGCTGCTCTGGATTCTAGAAAACTTAATCCATCTCATTCCTTTTTGTTTTTAAGAGACTGGAAACAAAGTCTTACAAGACCAGATTGAGAGAGCAGGGTTAAGGATAGCAAGGATAACATTTTTAAAAGAAACCCTGAAAGGAAATCATATGGAAGATTCAGATATGTTCTCTGCTGTCCCTCAACAAGATTATAGATCAGTGATGGCGAAAGGGAGCATGTGCACGTCTGGGCCAAAACCTGGAAGAGGAGCTGTCCAGGGCGCACGCATGCACCTGAAAATGAATTTCTGGTTTCAGCTACTTAACTTCCGATTTCAGCCACCTACTCTTCCGGTCAGCTTGCTGGCATGCTCACGCAGGAAAACAGAAGACCAGCTCTTCTAGTTTCCAGCACTGCCACATACAAAAAGGCCAGCTGATCATCGCGTGTGCATGTGCGCCAGAAACCTGGAAGAGGAACGGGCAATGCTGAGTGTGCCAGGCGACATGGCTCCATGTATCAGTTTGGGCACGCATGCCATAGGTTCATCATCATGGTCATAGACCATAGACAAGAGCATAGACCAAAATTGGGAGAGGGGGAATTCAACTGTAGGGGTTTTTTGACAATTGCAACGATTTTGAGGAACATAGCTGGCTTTCTTTTATTGAATGTGTTATGTATCTTTAAATGTTTTGGCGGGAAACAAGCACGTTGCTGATTGGTTGAAGCCGCCGGTTAAACAGTATATAAGGAGAGGTTTTTCCCCAGCCAGGTTGCTGGGTTCACCCTATATTAAAGAGCTGTTGTCACTACCCTGGTCTCCAGCCTCGTTACTTCCCGAACTTAACACTGGCGACGAAGGTGGGATCTCGAGGCTAAGGAGCACCAGAACCGAGCTGAAGCACGGAAGAACCGAACCCAGCAAACCCAGGGCAGAAACGCGGAGATGGCCAGTTACACTCCGCCCGCGCCGTTTGACCCAGCCAGAGAGAAATGGGGAACGTACATGACCCGTTTCGAAAGCTTCCTAGAAGCAAACGAACTGCAAGGAGTTCCAGACAACCGCAAAAGGGCATATTTCTTGAGCCACTGCGGTCCCGAGGTCATCGACATCGCGGAAGCCCTGGCAGAGCCAACGCCGGTACAATCGGTATCGTGGCAAACTCTGCAAACCCTGCTAAAAAACCATTTCGCGCCAACGCCGTCCAAATACGTGCGGCGTTTTGAATTTGGAGAGCGCCGACAGCTAGAGGGCGAATCCATCAGCGACTACATGGCCGCCCTGCGGAAAGCCTCCAAAGACTGTGGGTACCGAGACCTGGACGAGGCGCTGCTAGAGCAACTCATCCGTGGGGTCAGAGACATGCGTTTGCGGAGGCGGCTGCTATCAAAAAGCAATCTAACGCTGGCAAACGCTCTGGACGAAGCCAGAGCACATGAAATGTCCACCCAAGCGGCGGAGACTCTGCAAAAGCCACTCACACCGAAGGCAAACACAAAATCAACCCCGGTGCACCAAGAAGAGATCCAGACCGAATCAGACGGCGAGGATGAGGAAGGGGTCTGTCGAACCGAGAAACGTGGCAAAGAAGACCGGGACGAATGCGGAAGTTGCGGAGGACAACACCCGCGTCAACAATGCAAATTCAAGGACGCTACATGTCGGCGATGCGAGAAGAAGGGGCACCTGGCTCAAGTCTGTCGAGCACCCCAACCTTCCCGCCGAAAATTCAAACCGACCAATCAGAGCGCGGGATCGGCCAGGCGACCCGTGATTGGCTCAAACAAAAAAGGCGCGAACTTGAATCGAACGACCGTGATCATAGGCCAAGGTGGAGAAGAAAATCTTCACCAAACCCAAAATAGAAGGAGTGCCGTGCCGACTAGAAGTGGACACCGGGTCAGCGATCACAATCATGTCCTGGGACACTCTTGCGAAAGCTTTGCCAACAGTAGCAAAACGACACCTGCAAACACAACGGCTACGAGTCCACGACTATCAAGGAAATCGCATCCCTGTTCGAGGGACCACCTCCGTCCGAGTCGAGTACGGACCACACAAGAAGACCCTGCCCATCACGATCATCGAAGGGACCCTGCCAAGTTTGTTGGGACTAGACTGGTTCCGTGCATTGGGCATGGGAGTGACTGGCATCTACCGAAGTGACGTTAACCTTAAAGATGAACTCATGAGTGAATTCGAAGATGTGTTCAAGGACTGCCTGGGCAAGTACAAGGGGACCCCTATTTCCTTCAACTTAGACCCCAGGTAGCCCCTATTAGGTTAAAAGCAAGGAGGGTACCTTTTGCCCTTAAACCCAAGATTGATAAAGATACAAGCTAATAAGGCAGGGATACTGGTACCAGTCGATCATGCCAAATGGGAGACGCCAATCGTCACCCCAGTGAAACCAGATGGGTCAGTTAGAATCTGCGCTGATTACAAGGCAACGTTAAACAAAGCCTTACAGAAAAGCGCTTACCCAGTTCCGTGGTGCAACACTTGCTGCACTCGTTGGGACAAGGGCAAATTTTGCTAAATTAGATTTGGCACAAGCCTATCAACAACTGCCCGTGAGCGCAACACAGCGAAGCCCAAACGATTGTGACTCACAGGGGGCTTTCAAGTGTACCCGGTTACAGTTTGGGGTGAGTGTGGCACCAGGTCTATTTCAAAACTTAATGGAGCGACTTCTGCAAGGGCTCCCGGGTAGTCCCTACTTGATGATGTATTGATATCGGCAGAAAATTTAGAGGAATTGGGGAGCGATTGAGAAAAGTTCTGGGCATTTTCGGTCAGCGGTCTAAAGGTTAAAGTGAACAAATGCCAGATAGGGGTAGAATCCGTAGAATTCTTGGGCTACAGAATAGACAAGAAAGGAATTCACCCCACTGAGAGCAAGGTCAAGGCAATAAGAAAGGCTCCAGCGCCCAAAAACAAAACAGAGCTACAGGCATTCCTGGGCTAGTGAATTTTACGCGGTCTTTTAAAAACAAGGCAACTTGTTGAGCCGCTACATAAATTCTGGGAAAGAATGCTGTTTGGTCTTGGGGAAGGGAAGCAGGGCTTTCAAGCAGTAAAAACCTGCTCTCGAGCGATAGCTTGCTAATCCAGTATCACAGCTCATTGCCATTGGTTCTAGTTTGTATGCCTCCCCACGGAGTGGGGCTGTGCTCAGCCACAGACTTCCAAATGGCACAGAAGCCCCAATAGCCTTCTACTCCAGAACGATGTCCTCCAGAGAGGAACTATAGCCAGTTGGATAAGAAGCCCTAGCTATAGTGTCAGGGGTAAAAAGTTTCACGAATATGTTTTTGGCAGAGACTTTGAAATTGTCACAGACCACAGACCCTGTTAGGGTTATTGGCTGGCGATCGCCCAACGCCTGTGGCACTTTCACCCGATTGACCAGATGGACTATCTTTTGGCGCTTACTCCTACAAGCTGCAGCATCGACCAGGAAAGAGTTGGGGCATGCGGACGCTTAAGCAGATGCCCACTACCAGGGGCAATCGAGACCCCACTCCGGGACGCCCATCCTGCTAATTGACTCTCTGGACTCTGGCCCAGTCACATCTAAGGAAGTGGCTCGGGCATCATACCGGGACATTATCTTGAGAACTGTACTTGGTTGGGTACAAGAGGGTGGCCGCTGCCGGGCGGCGTTTTAAGGAATTTGTAAGAAGCGTGGGAACTCTCGGCTCAAGGGGTGCCTGCTATGGGGGATCGAGTGGTGATCCCGGAGAAATTGAGGGAAAGGTATTGGACCTCCTCCACGAGGGTCACCCAGGGATCGTAAGGATGAAGGGGCTAGCAAGAAGCTATGTGTGGTGGCCCTAATGGACTCAGAAATTGCTGAGAGGGTAGGAAATGCCAGGCCTGCCAAGAGTCCAGACCACTACCCCAACGGCCCCAGTCAGGGAATGGGAAAACCCCAAGGGCCCTGGTCGAGAATCCACATTGATTTTGCTGGCCCTTCCACGGCCAAACCTTCCTAGTGGTAGTCGACGCTTCTCTAAATGGCTGGAAATCATTCTCATGAGATCCATGACAGCCGAGGCAGTAATCGCAGCCCTCGGCACCTATTTGCAACCCACGGGTTGCCCGACACGCTAGTATCCGATAACGGCCCGCAATTCACGGCAACCCAGTTTGAGGAATACTTGGCAGATGAGGGCATCCGACATGCCCTCTCTGCGCCTTTCCACCTTGCGTCGAATGGCCTTGCAGGCGTTCCGTCCGGGCGCTAAAGAGGCATTGTCCAGACTCAAGCCAGGCGACTGGCAAACAAAGATAGATTTCTTTCTGGCCGTTCAGCATAGAACCCCAGCACTGCAACAGGCAGAAGCCCAGCCGAATTATTGATGGGACGGAAGCTCCGGTGCCCACTGACCGCTTAAATCCCCATTACACACCAGAGGGTTACAAGGGGAACTGGAAAAACTAGAGAAATGGGCATAGGCGATCGAGTGTGGGCCCGCAACTATGGGGACGGCCCAAGTTGGCTAGCAGGGCAAATCATAAAAGCAACCGTCCAAAGTCATACTTGGTTGAGTTACAAGACAACCGAGTATGGAGGCGCCACATAGATCAAATAAGAAACGAATAGCCGAACAATCCGAGCTAAATGAAACAGACCATGACCACACATTATTTGAACCCACAGCTGACCATAACCCGGGAGGCGCAAGACTTAGCTGAGTCCCGGAGGTCCAGCGACGCCATCAGGTTCCCTTGGAAACAGCAGGGACGACTCTGCAGTAATCCAAGGCCGGATGGCCTAGAAAAGAGTCTGCAGTAATCCAGGGCCGGATGGCCTAGAAAAGAGCTGGGAGGAGCAAACAGCCCTCCGACCAGCTCAACCCACTCCCAAGGACTGAACCGCGCAGGTCCGAAAGAATCAGGAGACGCCCAGGTTATTTGCGTGACTACGTCGAAAAATAACATGTAAATAATATGTAAATATAGGTAAAGTGTTTTCTGGGAGGGAAGGAGTGTTATGTATCTTTAAATGTTTTGGCGGGAAACAAGCACGTTGCTGATTGGTTGAAGCCGCCGGTTAAACAGTATATAAGGAGAGGTTTTTCCCCAGCCAGTTTGCTGGGTTCACCCTATATTAAAGAGCTGTTGTCACTACCCTGGTCTCCAGCCTCGTTACTTCCCGAACTTAACAGAATGTATCCATGCAGAGGCTGTGCAACCGTTGGCCAAGAAGGCTTTAACTTGGATTCTGGCACAAGAAGCAAGGACTTGGACTCTATGGCCATCTTTCCTTTCTGTGATCCTATGAGCCACTACCTATTGGGAAGCAAAAGGAATAAACCAGCTAGGGGTTTTTAGGTTTTTTTGAACTTTGCTAAGTTGATATTCCCTGCTTTTTGATATATTTTCCACACACCATTTTCATAGAAGCTTTCTAGGTAATTGGTTTTACAGCTAAGCCGAGATTTCAGGTGGAAACACAGCTTACAAAGGCATCTAAATCTTTTGGTATGTTGTATTGTGTCTTTCTTTTAAACAGAAGTATGTTGTCTTCTGTGCCGTTTTCTTGGTTATTATTTTCATGGATTATTTTACCCATAGACATTAGGTACCTTGAGATACCAGCAAGGAAATGAATTCTAAAATGCTGGAAATAAATGTGAAAAATGAAGACTGACCCCAAATGGTAAAGACTTCCTGTTTTAATTCAGATCAACATATTCAAATTAGACACTGTAGACTGTTACTTAAGGAGGATATTCTTCCCTTACAGCTTGTGGATACTAAGCTTTGCAGAAGATGGTGTTGCTTGGCAACAGAGAATAATTCTAAAGAGCAACCTTTGCTAAAATGGCAGCTTTTGAAAAATAAAGAGGAACGTGGGACAGGTAGAGAACAAGGGAGGAGAAACAACAATTAAAAGAGGTAAAAAGGAAATGACTTTCCACCAAGTCAGAAAATTTTAGAATCAGCTTTTGTGCTCTGGTTGCAATGGAAACATTGCATTGTATATAGCAGTGATGGCAAACCTTTTCGGCACCGAGTGCCCAAACCAAAACGTGCACACACCAGAATGCCAGAAACCCGAAGACCAGGTGACCGGGGCACATACTGGCTTCGGGTTTCTGGCACTCTGGCACACCCAAAGCCCAGGGGGCCGGTGCATGCATGCGCATCGGCCATCTGGTCTTTGGGTTTCCAGCACTCCGGCATGCATGAAGACCAGCTGGCTGGCGTACATGTGCACGCCAGAAACCATAAGAGCAGCTGGTGACAGCACGCATGCCCACAGAGAGGGCTTTGCGTGCCACCTCTGGCACGCGTGCCATAGGTTCGCCATCATGGGTATATAGCCTCAAAATGAAGCGTATGTCAGCTAGATAGGAAACCAAACTGTAAAACAGATTCCCTTGCCATTCAAAATACAACTTTAACAAAGTGATATTCGTCATTGCTATCCAAATGTCCAGGTTACCTTGAAGCAAACTTCTCAAGAATAAAGAAAATAAACATCCAGAGTCAGCTTGTGAGCAGAGTAAAAATTTAATCTGATAAGGAGAAATATCTTATATCCAAGAGTTTGGGTGAACCACACATTCATGTGTGAGCACATTTACAAGCATATATGCTAAGGAAAAGTGGCTCACATGGCTAAGATGCTGAGCTTGTCGATCAAAAGTTCAGCAGTACGAATCCCTAGTGCAGTGTAACAGGGTGAGCTCCCGTTACTTGTCCCAGCTTTTGCCAACCTAGCAGTTCGAAAGCACGTAAAAAATGCAAGTAGAAAAAATAGGGACCACCTTGATGGGAAGGTAACAGCTCTCTGTGCACCTTTGTCATTTAGTCATGCTGGCCACATGACCACCGAGACGTTTTTGGACAGCGCTGGCTCTTTGGCTTTGAAAAGGAGATGAGCACCGCCCCCTAGAGTCGGGAACAACTAGCACATATGTGCGAGGGGAACCTTTACCTTTACCTTATGCTAAGGAAAAAAGAAACTGCTGTACCAAGGGAACATAACCGCCACCCTTGTGCTGAAATTTTCAAACAATCAGCAACTATTGCTGCAAACCACATCTATCAAGGAACTCCAGCTGGTGGGGTCCAGAAGAGGCTTTTCTGACATGGCTCCTGTTCTCTGAAACATTGTGCCCCTTGAGGTGAGATCTGCCACCATCCGTTTGGTCTTCCGAAGGGGCCTCAAAACCTGGGTTTGCCGATTGGTCTGGAAGCCCAATGGGGAATACCCTGATGGAGATTGTTAGTGAATTTAAAAAAGACTTTAGCCCTCACCCTGTTGTTTACTGGTTCCAATCTTGGCTAATTTTTATTAATTTTAATGATTAATATTCTAATGTTTTATACCAGGGGTCTCCAACCTTGGCAACTTTAAGACTTGTGGACTTCAACTTTGGGAGTTGAAGTCCACAAGTCTAAAGTTGCCAAGGTTGGAGACCCCTGTTTTATACTGTTGTTTTTAGCATGTTGTAAGCTGCCCAGAGTCACCTGATAGTGAGATGGGTGGCATATACATTTAATAAGTGAACTATGATTTGCAGACAAACCTTTCAAAATAAATATTGAAAGAATTCCAGAACTCATGGAATTGATTTGTGTCTTAAAATTAAGAACAGCAAGAATTTATGGAAGCACACACAAGATTACTAAGGAGAAGTATAGCTTTGATCCATATGGAATATTATACTGAGGCAGGAGACTTAAGGCATGCAATATAGCGGTATTGCTTAAAAGAGGTCAAAGTAGCAGGTATTATTTTTTTTAAAAATTCTTTATTTCTCAGGATTTTGTGTAGTTTTAAACTTTATTTACTTCAACTTATGTATCAGTTCATTTATTTTGCTTTCTCTCTGGGGTTTAATCAGTCCATTAATCCTTTGTTGCACTTCACAATAGATTCTTTAATGGTAGTAATTTTCACTATGCATATGTAATATGTTTATGGCAATTGTCAGAGTATACTAAGATATTTTGCCTTTTAACAATTTCTGGAGTTTTCTAGATCAGACCTTTCATTCTACATCATGTTTCAAAAGCACTGTGTCATTCTCTTAAACGCTACTTGTAGCTGAGCAATGTATTTTTGTTAGACGTACACCTACAATTTCTATTTTAGCAAAAGGCAAAAAAAGAATGGTATAGAAACATGAGGAAGATTCTAGCGTTGTGCTTTTCATTTAACAAAACCCTGAAATACAATTTTATCATGTTTATTTCAAAATGGCACAGGGGTGCCCCCTAGTGCACTGGAAACATAGTACCCTAATTGTACAGCAATCCCCATGACTATCTGAACATAAAGCTAATGTGACCAACCAATCACCAGTCAAGATGGGCTCCTGCATGATAGCTTCTCATGATTCCCATTTTTAAAGCTTTTGTATGCATGCTATCACATCTGTGAAGTCAGCCATGGCAGCTTGTACATCATGATTTGTATCTCAGCGTAAAGAGTAAACAATGATTTCTTTAACGAACAATACTGAAACAACCCATGCCTTAGTACAGGGATGTCAAACTTGTGGCCCACGGGCTGTGTGCATCACACGCTGGCCACGCCCAATTTAGCAAAGGGGGAAAAAGTCGTGATACGTCATGTGACAATGCGAGTTTGACACCCGTCAGGTTTAGGGGGGGAAAGTGGGGCCATAAGTTTCAGTATGACCACTGTAAATGTGACTGCTTGTGACTCATATCCCGTGAAACTCTCCCTATACGTTTTTATAGTGGCCTATAAGAACAAAGTACAAAGGCAAGACAATTGTACAGGTGTTTTTATTTTCTTGGGTGGATGCAGTGCTTAGTATCTTGTAAACGTAAAACATTCAGAAAGCATCGACTGAATATCAGTCTGCACATATTTGACATCACAATTCAATTACAATGTTTATAGCACATCTATGAAAAACACAGTGAACGGTGGCATGTTTCCCCACTACCTTGTCGTATAAACAAGGTCTTGATGAGGCATGGCGTGAAAGCGGAATGACCTCCTTTTGTTTCTTACTCTTTAAATAAAGGACTATTTATAAATACACTCTTGATTCTTTCAATATACAATTACAGACCTGATCTATTAAAAACAATAATTACATTTCTCTTTAAAAAGAAAATGTCAAGGGATCGACCACCAAGGGAATTGATCTCCTATGCAAAGGGAGAAAGCAGCAAGCACGGGTTTATGAGAGATTTAGGAGCGACATTCTTCAACCTTTTTTTGCTTGTACATCAACACTATGACAGGATCACTAGATTCAGAAAGAAGCTACTTGAAGTCAAGCAAGTTACAGTCTATCTTGTAGTACACGTAAGGATAGTATTCTTGCTGACTGAGATTTAAACCTGGAATATCCATAGTTGCCTGAAAATTAAAAAAAAATAATTATAGGGTTAATTTAGCTCCCAAAATTAATGGTCACATCTTTGTCTCACATATATAAAAATTATCTCCCCCAAATTCAAATCAAAGGAATCTCAGCACTACTTTTTCATACTTCAAGCTGGGTAGAGAGACATTATCTTAAAACATTATCTTAATGTTTTAATCTGGATTTCTGCATTGGGCAGGGAATTGGATTCTGTGATCCCCTCCAACAATATGAAATCAGAAAAAATCTACTCAATGTTATGGCAAAACCTAAAGGTAATCTCATTATGATACAGATTACTTACATCAATGATTGCTGCAGCACTACTATCAAGATGTTTGTACAAATCATAGAGAACCTCTCTCAATTTCTTCATTGTTCTCTTGTTGGGTTGAAGGAGCATAGCCTGGAAATTAACTGGCAAGCCATACCTAAATAAATGACAAAGTCATTTTTGGCAAAGACTAATTAACTGGGGGGGGGGGGGCAGCCGGAGAGAAGAACATTCATCACTCACATTATATCTGATACAATTTTTTTTAGTGTTGGGTTCAAATTTCTCTCCTTTCAATTTAAGACATATTTTCAATGCATTATTTGAAGCATATAAGTACACTATACCATGTATGTATGTATGTAAATGTATGTAAATGTATGTATGTATCTACATGTATGTATGTATGAATGTAGGGGACACAGCGGCTCAGTGGCTAGGATGCTGAGCTTGTTGATCAGAAAGGTCGGCAGTTTGGTGGTTCAAATCCCTAGCGCCGCATAACCGAGTGAGCTCCCATTTCTTGTCTCAGCTTCTGCCAACCTAGCAGTTCAAAAGCATGTAAAAATGCAAGTAGAAAAATAGGGACCTTGGTGGGAGGGTAACAACGTTCCATGCGCCTTCAGCGTTTAGTCATCCTGACCACATCACCACAGAATCGTCATCAGACAACACTGGCTCTTCGGCTTAGAAACGGAGATGAGCACGGCCCCCTGGAGTCAGGAATCTTTACCTTTTTATGTATGTATGTATGTATTCCACAGAAATGGTCCCTGGTACCCAAAAGGTTGGAGACTGCTGATGTAACTGGTTAAGGACTTATTCAGACAATAGTTTTAAAATGATGTCCACCTCCCAGATGTATGCCACCAAGTCACTTGTTTTGGGATGGTTATAGAAATAGAAATTAAATCTTTTGCTGCGTAATAAAAACGCAGATTATAAAATTGGCTTGAAGAGATTAGTAACTGGGTAATAGCTAGGATGACATACTAAACTGCAGTATTCTATGCCTGAAGCAGAAGTTACTAATTCTCCTCTCACAATTGCATTAACCTAAGATGAACTGTATGAGTTCAGATAGTATGGGGCTTATATTATAGTTTAATTCTTATTTATATAGATGTGACTTGCAAAGTTTTTTTTATTAGTCAATTCATTTCACCTACAGAGTTTGCTACTTTTAAAAGGGAATTCATCTACCAAGATTGACTAAACTGAGATTATAAAATTGTTGTGTAATTCCCGAAGGAACAGATAACTGTATTTGGCAATGAAGATAAATACCTTAGAACAGATTCAACGAAGACTCTTAGGGCTTTCACATGAATCCAGGCAATAAAAGCTTCACTGAAATTCACTTTTAGCCACCGGACTAGAGGCCCCTGTGATTAAACAGAGAAAAGCAAGCAGACACTGTAAACATTAGAAGACTTTCTCTTGAATGTTTAAAATGTGTATGTGCACGCGCAAAACTGTGGTTATACACTTCTTTTAAATAACAGGCAAAATATATCAAGATAATTGAACTAATTAAGCACAGTCAATGTATTTAATATTTTAAGCATTTGTACTTTGCCACTTTATTATTCAGAACTTAAGTATTATTTAACAACATCAAACATTGCAGTATCAGTTTTAGGACTAGTGAAACTGAACATCACATCATCTCAACTGGACAACTGAATAATCCTGCACAGAATCAGATTCTTGGCAATGCAGGATGCAAGTATCCCCGATAGCATATCATTCATCTCACATGAAAAAGTGTTATAGTGTCCACCACCTATTGACACTCTCAAACAACTAAGTTGTTAGAACATTTCTTGTAATGTTTGGCTGAAAACAATATTTACTTTCTTGCCATTTCTGATCACTGGTTTCAGATGTAATCTTTAGAATCTGTTCTCATCTCCTATGCGACAATCTTTCAAGTACTTGAAGATTATTATATGTCCTTTTAATTTTTTGTTCTGAATAAGTCATCTGCTCCTCAAAGGACTTCACTTGCAGAATTCTAACATCCCAGTCAGTATATTTTGTAATTTCTCTGTGCAAAATAGTTTAATATATTTTTCATGGCTGGATATTCTTCTTATTAATAGCCTATGACTATTAGCTTTTTCTTTAAAAAAACACAATGTTGCATCAAGTCCAATTTGGACTGATTTAGATACTAATCATTTTCTTTCATATCTCTATCAACCCAGGTCTTCCCTATCCTGTACTTGTATTATTTACACCAAGATGCATAAATTTATATTTAAAATTGCCAGAGTTATTTTGAATATTGCTTCTGACTTCTATTGTTTAGTTGCTCAGTCATATCCAACTCTTTGCAACCCCATGGATCATAGCACGCCAGGCCCCCCCCCATCCTCCATTGGCTCCCTTAGTTTGCCCAAATTCATTTTCATTGCGTTGATGACAATATCTAACCATCTCATCCTCTGCTCTCCCCTTCTCCTTTTGCCTTCCATCTTTCCCAACATCAGGGTCTTTTCCAATGAATGCTCTCTTCTCATCTGGTGGCCAAAGTATTTGATCTTCAACTTTAGTATCTGTTCTTCCAAAGGACAGTCACAGGGTTGATTGCCTTTAGAATTGACTGATTTGATCTCCTTGCAGTCCAAGGGACTCTCAAGAGTCTTCTCCACAATTTGAAAGCATCAGCTCTTCAGTGCTCGGCCTTCCAAGGTCCAACTCTCACCGCTATACATCATTACTGGGTTTCCCAGTAGTAGTAATATATTCTATGGTTTTGAGAAAATGAATCTGAGGTTGCTGACTGCATTTGGGAAAAACAGCTGCCACCTGGCAGAATGCTTTCCACACCCTCCTCCCCAAGGCTCAGTTCAGCTCATGCCTTTTCCCAAAAGATTCTAATATTCAAAACATGAGATGACATGTGCTTATTCATTCATTCCTCCACTCAGTTTATTCACAAGCATCCATGCAAGTGTTTTAGCTGTTTGGCTAATTAAGCCACACCCTGACATTTTCAAGAACGTGCAGATGTGCACAGAAAGCACAGGCCCTTCGCTTATAAAAGAACTCTAGGACTAAGTGGATGTGGGTGGGTGGCAGAAAGGATGATAAAAAGACAGGAAGCAGACAAGGAAGCAGTAAGCGATGTCTGGAAACTGCCAACTGTTATAGGGAGGCAAGAGGGCTATCAATCAATTGCCAGAATTACAAACTATGGCAAGCAGCATAAAGGAGCAACCACACTTAGGCAGCACCTAATCCCAACAAGGGTGGCTCAGTGGCTAAGACACTGAGCTTGTTGATTGAAAGGCCGCAGTTCAGTGGTTCGAATCCCTAGTGCCATGTAATGGGGTGAGCTCCAGTTACTTTTCTAAGCTTCTGCCAACCTAGCAGTTCACAAGCACGTAAAAATGCAAGTAGAAAAATAGAGACCACCTTTGGTGGGAAGGTAACAGCGTTCCGTGCGCCTTTGGCGTATAGTCATGCTGGCCACATGATCATGGAGACATCTTTGGCCAGAGCTGGCCCTTCAGCTTTGAAACAGAGATGAGCACCGCCCCTGGAGTCAGGAACGACTAGCACATATATGCGAAAGGAACCTTAACCTTTTAATTCCAACAAGTGTAAGAACTTTTGGAGAGAACAATTGTTGTATTGCCATTTTACAAACTTTAAGATTTGAGCATTAAAGACTTATATGCATGGCTATATCAACTGGTAATTCCAAGTAGGGTGAAGTTAACCCAGAGCAACAGTTTATAGGTGTGTGCCACTAATAAGCATTGTGTGCAATTATCGGCTATGCTAAAGTTTGTCTCATCCTTGGAAAATAAAGAACCCTCACACAGGTAGTCCTCAACTTACAACCGTTCCGCTCAACTGTTCAAAGTTACAATGGGACTGAAAAAAATTACTTATGACTGTTTCTCACATTTGCAATTGTCCTCATTCATGTGATCAAAATTTAGACGCTTATCAACTGGCATGAGTTTATGACGACCAGTGTCCTGAGATCATGTGATCACCTTTTGCAATCTTCTGACAAGCAAAGTCAATGGAGAAGCCAGATTCACTTAACAATTATGTTACTAACATAACAACTGCAGTGATTCACTTAACGACAGTGGCAAGAAAGATCATAAAATGGGGCAAAATTCACTTAACAACTGTCTTGCTTAGCAACAGAAACTTTGGGCTCAATTGTGGTTGTAAATCAAGGACTTACTGTAACGATGATAGTATCCTTGTCAGAACTTGTTTAGCAGCCAAAATCAGAATTCTTATTTTTTTAACCATCTACAACATTACTGTCCAACTCATTGGCTTAAGAAATCGTCAGTAAGGATCTGTTAGAAAGCCAGTAAAATGCTTTGCTAAAAAGTACTATTCTTGTTATCTACTTGACTATAATTCTATTTAAAATGAGAAAGATGACCTGATTCTTGATAAAGTCAAGTTGCTTTTTAGTATTCAATGTATTCTTTCCTAGACATTCACTGATTCATCATTTAATAAACTATTCTAAAAAGTCACTACAAATGGCAAAAGATTATGAATAATAGTTCTTAAATAATACCTACATGTGCTTTTAGCCCTTAGAATAGAATAGAATAGAATAGAATAGAATAGAATAGAATAGAATAGAATAGAATAGAATAGAATAGAATAGAATAGAATAGAATAGAATAGAATAGAATAGAATAGAATAGAATAGAATAGAATAGAATAGAATTTTATTGGCCAAGTGTGATTGGACACACAAGGAATTTGTCTTGGTGCATATGCTCTCAGTGTACATAAAAGAAAAGATACGTTCATCAAGGTACAACATTTACAACACAATTGATGATCAATATATCAATATAAATCATAAGGATTGCCAGCAACAAGTTATAGTCATACAGTCATAAGTGGAAAGAGATTGGTGATGGGAACTATGAAACGATTAATAGTAGTGCAGATTCAGTAAATAGTCTGACAGTGTTGAGGGAATTATTTGTTTAGCAGAGTGATGGCCTTGGGAAAAACTGTTCTTGTGTCTAGTTGTTCTGGTGTGCAGTGCTCTATAGCGTCGTTTTGAGGGTAGGAGTTGAAACAGTTTATGTCCAGGATGCGAGGGATCTGCAAATATTTTCACGGCCCTCTTCTTGATTCGTGCAGTATACAGGTCCTCAATGGAAGGCAAGTTGGTAGCAATTATTTTTTCTGCAGTTCTAATTATCCTCTGAAGTCTGTGTTTTTCTTGTTGGGTTGCAGAACCGAACCAGACAGTTATAGAGGTGCAAATGACAGACTCAATAATTCCTCTGTAGAATTGGATCAGCAGCTCCTTGGGCAGTTTGAGCTTACTGAGTTGGCGCAGAAAGAACATTCTTTGTTGTCCTTTTTAATGATGTTTTGATGTTAGCTGTCCATTTGAGATCTTGCGATATGATAGAACCCAGAAATTTGAAGGTTTCTACTGTTGATACTGTGTTGTCAAGTATTGTGAGAGGTGGAAGTATGGAAGGGTTTTCCTAAAGTCTACCACCATTTCTACGGTTTTGAGTGTGTTCAGTTCCAGATTGTTTTGGTTGCACCACAAGGCTAGTCGTTCGACCTCTCGTCTATATGCGGATTCGTCATTGTCTCGAATGAGACCAATCACTGTTGTGTCATCTGCGAACTTCAGTAGCTTAACAAATGGATCATTGGAGATGCAGTCATTGGTATACAGAGAGAAGAGAAGTGGGAGAGCACACAGCCTTGGGGGCCCTGTGCTAATTGTACAGGTATTTGATGTGATCTTGCTTAGCTTCACCTGCTGCTTCCTGTTTGTTAGGAAGCTTGTGATCCACTTACAAGTCTGTTCCGGTACCTGTAGCTGGTTTAGCTTAGTTAGAAGAATGTCTGGAATGATGGTATTGAATGCTGAACTAAAGTCTACAAAAGGACCCTTGCATAGGTCTTTGGAGACTCAAGATGTTGTAGGATGTAGTGCAGAGCCATATTAACAGCATCATCTGTTGATCTATTTGCTCGGTATGCAAATTGCAAGGGGTCTAAAAGCGGATTCGTGATGGTTTTCAGGTAGGAAAGCACTAGCCTTTCAAAGGTTTTCATGACTACAGATGTTAGAGCAACTGGTCTGTAGTCATTCAGTTCCTTGATGGTGGGCTTCTTGGCACTGGGATGATGGTAGAGCGTTTGAAGCAAGAAGGAACATAGCACATCTCTAGTGATTTATTGAAAATATGGGTGAAGATGGGGCCAATTGGTCAGCACAGACTTTTAAGCAAGAAGGAGTTATCTTGTCTGGGCCTGGAGCTTTTCCTGGCTTTTGTCTGTGAAATAGGTCCTGCACTTCCTTTTCTGTGATCACTAGGGGTTGTGAACCCAATGAAATGGGGTCAGTTGTAGGAGGCTTGGCTGTTGTTGGTGTGTCTGAGATGGGGTTGTGGAGATAGGTGGCTGTAGTTTCCTTTCAAACCTGCAGTAAAACTCATTCAGGTCATCTGCCAGTTGTTGATTACCTTCAGCCTGGGAAGGAGGTTTGCCATAGCCGGTGATATTTTTAAGAGTTTTCCACATGTTTGCTGGTTCATTTGCTGAAAATTGATTCTTTAGCTTTTCAGAGTAGCTTCTTTTGCTGCTCTTATCTCCTTGTTAGTGCATTTCTGGCCTGATTGTACAGCATTTTATCACCTTTTCTGTAGGCTTCCTCTTTGGAATGTCGTAGCTGCTTAAGTTTAGGTGTAAACCAAGGTTTGTTATTACTGTGTATTCGCAAGTTCCTTGTAGGTACACATAGGTCTTCACAGAAGCTGACATATGATGTTACAGTATCTGTGAGTTCATCCAGGTCTGCAGAGGTATCTTTAAAAATATTCCAATCAGTGCAGTCAAAACATGCCTGTAGCTTTAATTCTGATTCCTCCGTCCAGGTTTTCACTGATTTAATTATTGGTTTTATGGCTTTAAGTCTTTGCCTGTAAGCAGGTACAAGGTGAATCATGCAATGATCAGAGTGTCCTACAGCTGCACGTGGTAAAGACCGATAGGCATCTTTTAGTGTTGTGTAGCAGTGGTCTAGAGTATTCTTGCCTCTGGTGGGACAATTGACATGCTGAAAGTATTTTGGTAGTTCTTTCCTTAAGTTTGCCTTGTTTAGATCTCCCAAAACAATGGCCAGTGAATCAGGGTGTTTGGCTTCAGCCTCCATGATTTGGTCAGCTAGAGTTCGTAATGCCTCGTTTACACAGGCTTGTGGTGGGACATAAACAGCAATTAGAAGAAATGAGGAAAATTCACGAGGCGAATAGTAAGGTTTGCAGTTGATAATTAGAGTCTCTAAATTGTTGTCACAGAATTTGTAAATTATGTTAAAATCTTGACACCAGGTTGAATTAATATATAGGCATTAGCCTCCTCCTTTCTTTTACCAGATGTTTCTGGAATCCTGTCTGATCGTTCAATTTGAAATCCTGGAATGTTCAGGCTGCTATTTTCAATTGATTCATTTAACCAGGTTTCAGAGAAGCATAGGACTGCTGAATTGCGAAAATCAGAATAGTATTTGTTTAAGAGGAGTATTTCATCCATCTTATTTGCAAGTGAGCGTATATTTGTTAGGAAAATTGAAGGCAGAGGAGTTTTAGTGCGAGTTCTTAGCTTGATTAAGATCCCAGATCGTTTACCTCGTTTCCTTCGTTTCCGTCGTTTGGTTTTTTTAGTAATCCATGGCTCCGTGGGAATTGCCTCCTCCTGTGTTAGAATCTCCTCCGTGTTTGTAAAGACAGGCGGGGGTGAGATTAAAGAAAGCTGCTCCTTAAAGAAATGTTCCTTAATTTTTAGCAGATGGTCTCGTGAGTAGGAAATCCGTAGTGAGTCACAGAGAACAATTAGAAATAAAGAAACAATTAGAGAGCATTTCACCGAGGCAGCCTTCATCGGCGCCATCTTGGAATAATTCACTGATGGAAAAATAATCCTGAACAAAAGTGGGATTGAGTACTACACCTAAACTATAGCTTCCTTGATATTTCTCGTTAAATACTTTTTAAAAAATATTTAGTAATTACTGTAACAGAGCTTATTTGTTAGCCAGTGGTTGTACCATGTTTATATGAAAAAAAACCTAAAAAGAACATCAGCAATGAAACTACCGATTCTGAAAAATTACTTCTGTATTTTATGCAAAAATATTACTGAACTTACAAACTGTTTTTTCTTATCAGTAGACAGCCGGTTCATTTCCTCTTTGTCTGCCTTCATTTCTTCTTCATTATACTGAAAGTCACGGACCATAAATCTGCACAGGGAAAGAAGTGCAATTCGTAAATTTCTGTGCAGCTATTCCTTAACAAGAAAATAAAACAGGGTTGCACTTACTTGTTTTCTCTTGCTTTATGTTTGAACTCATCCACTGCCTTCCTGAATAAAGTGATGTTACAGAGATAACTATCCTGATCCTCAGAAAGAACGCTGCAAAGTAAAAGATGCCAGGGGCCATAAGACGAAGCCTTAATGCAGCCACAAACTGGAATAAAAACTGAAGTTGTCATTCAAAACTGGTAAGTTGATTTAGAGTTTTGTTTTATATTGTGACATTTGGTTTACAATAGTAGGTTTAAGGAAGGTTCAATTAAGGTTCAATTAAAGAACAGTAACTGAACTTCACCTACTACGCTATTCTATAAACAGAAGTAACATGGACAGCATATTTTACACAAGAAGCCCATTCTTCCCAACAAACAATGGCTACACAAACTTCATTATTTCAAAAAATTCTCAGTGCCAGTCTAAGCGTCCAATACAAAAGTGCTTTTGGTAGCCCCATTTATTGAATGAAAAGCATGAATTGAAATACATGGTTTCGGGGAAATGGTTAGAGTAAGAGTTCTTGATCTGCACTCACAAAACTCTGTGCAATTCGGTACTATTTCACCAATATAGTTTATCCAGTAACAAATATTACCAAAGCCATTTAGAATCATGTAGTTGGAAGGGATCCTGGAAGTCTTGTAGTCCAATCCCCTGCCTAAGACAGGGGTCTTCATATTACTCAGACAAATGATCATGCAATCTTTTTTGGACTGAATCTCCTTCTGAGCTTCCACCCATTGCTTCTTGTCCTACCCTCAGGTGGAGAATATGGAGAACAAATCAATGCCCTCTTCCCTCTGGCAAACGATAGACTGCAATTATTTAGAACAATTGAGATCATAACTACGTTGATGGACTGCATTAATATGTGATGATTTTTCTGTTTTGGGTTTTGTGTAATTTGTGTTTAGAGTTAACTTATACTCTAAAGAGCCGTGGTGGTGTACTGGTTAGAATGCAGTACTCCAGGATACTTCTGTGTGACTGCCATCTGCCTGCAATTTGGCAGTTCAACTCTCACCAGGCTCAAGGTTGACTCAGCCTTCCATCCTTCCGAGGTAGGTAAAATGAGGACCCAGATTGTTGGGGGCAATATGCTGACTCTATAAACCACTTAGAGAGGGCTGTAAAGCACTATGAAGGTATATATAAGACTAAGTGTTATTGCTATTGCTATACTTCAGACTATATTTTATTCAACTAACCATAATTTAGCACAATGGTTGGGGGGGGGCATTGTGGTAAAACAAATTAATTTCACAGACCAAGCTACACATCAACAGAGAACAAAAGGCCTCCACACAAGCATATTTGAGTACAGAGAACTAGCATAAGTTCTGCAGGGTATGGTATGGGTAGAAAAATTCAATTCAAAATCAAATAACAGAGAGGAGAATTTTTAGGAAGAAGAAATATTTAGACTATTGTACACATGGGATCTTTAAAACATACGTTCAGTCCATTTTGATTTATACTCCAAGCTATTGCTCCAAGAATCAAATATACTAAAAAGATATGAAAAGTGAAATAAGATTACTTGCTGGATCGAGGGACTATCATATCTGTCAAAGTTTCATACTGCTTCATCCAATCAGTGTAATTCGTCCTGAAATAAAAAAAGCAATAATTCCCAGTCTTAACACAGGTGTGTAGGACAGTCAAGTCATTTACTCCACTGTATTTATAACTTTTTGCATATACTAATGAGTTTCCAAAAAGCTGACTGTTTTTTCCATGTTCAAGACTCTGTTTTCATTGCCAGCCATAAAATTTCATCAATTGTTCATCAAAACTGCATGATGTTTGTTTTGATACATGGCCCTCCTTTGGAAAGGGCTCTGATTTGCTAAGAGAGTTTGCAGGGATAGGAAACACTTTCATTTGTTATTTATATATGGAAAGGCTCTCGTTTCATGCTCCCTGATTTCTCTTGCCCTAGATACACACCAATGTTATATTCTCAATTAAAACGTTTCTTTTTCTACTGTTAAGGAAAACCTGTGAAATGTTACTGAAACCAGTTGAACGCCTTTTAACATTACATTTTTTAAATTTAAAAATGCACTAATTATATTAACAGCTATTTTGTGGCTCAAAAACATGATAAATAAATAAAACCTGCAATATCTTATTTCTGCCTAGGTTTCTTATTAGCTTTAAAATGTTTTTCTAAAGTAACACTATTTTAGTAGAAATGGTCAGTTTTAAAAAATGAACACCATTAGTATTCTTTTAACAATTCAGCTAAAACACTAGTACAATATACTTTGAGTACAGTATTATTACAAAAGAAACAATCTCATTATTAGAATTACCAATATTTTACTGAAATTACTAGGTAGGATGTAGAGTCAGACAAAGATAATGAAGTTCTAAGAAGCAAAATTCAGACTGATTTCGGTAAATTCTACAAACTAGCAGCTAAACAAGTCAGTAAGTGAAATTGCACCTTGAGGTGATTTTACTTGACTTATTTAATTTTAAGGATGTATATTTTATTATGATAATAATTTCAATTTATATGGAACTATATGATTAATTACAAGATTGCTCTATATGAGTAGTCCTTGGCTAATGAACACCCCATTTAGCAATTGTTCCAACTTACGACAGTATTGGGAAACTTAGGATTATGACTGTCCTTGAACGTAAGATATTCACCGCATCCCTATGGTCATACAATCACCAATTGCAACCTTCACAGGTGGCTTCCAAAGAACAAAGTCAATGAGGAAGCTGGCAATAACTCACAAGTCCAGGCATGTGACATCGTGCTTAACAGCCACTGGTAATTGGCTTAACAATCACAGTGAAACTGACGTAAGTCAGGCACAATCACATAATTCACTTAATGACTATGTTGCTTACAGATGGAATTGTCAGTCCCAATTACAGTCACTAAGTGTTGACTACATGTACTATAGCCATGATGGTGAACCTATGGCATGTGTGCCAGAAGTGGGACGCAGAGCCATCTCTCTGGGTACACGAGCCGTCGCCCGTTCTCTTCCGGGTTCTGGCACGCTAGCTGATCTTCATGCATGCGGCGACACCAGAAACCGGAAGAGCAGCCATCCAGTGCACATGCCGGAAAAATTATCTTCTGGTTTCTGGTGCATGCATGTGCACTGGCCAGCTGGTCTTTGCATGCGCATGAGTGCCAGAAACCAGAAGACCAGGTGGTTGGTGCGCATGCATGTGCCAGAAACTGGAAGAGCAGCGCCCGATGCACATGCACATGCCGGAAAGATGATCTTTCGGTTTCTGGCGCGTGCATGCGCACCGGCCAGCTGGTCTTCACATGTGCATGTGTGCCAGGAACCAGAAGACCAGCTGGCTGGTGCGCATGCACACACCAGAAACTGGAAGAGCAGTTGCCTAACATGCGCACTGGGCGGTGGTTCTGGTTTGTGGCATGCACGTGTGTGTGTGTGTGTGTGCGTGCGTGGACTCCTGTTTTGTCACTCCGTGCCGAAAAGGTTTTGTTGGCAAACAAAAAGATTTGATCTTAAGATCATATAAATCCTTTCAAAGTCCATCTGTTGAAATTGGGGGCAATCTACTATTTTTAAAAGATGTACCATATTTTCATATATGCCTTTCATTTATATATGTGACAACTTCATTTAAATCTTTCAATGAACAAAAAACTCTTTCTCCTCTTGGACTTTTCTTGCCTGTTCTCTTTTTAGGAAAGAAAATATTGACTTACTTTGGTACAACTACTAACAGTGTAATTAAGTACTCAGAATCAAGTACAAAGTCATCTTTCTTCACAATTTCAGCCAAACTTCTTGTTAGCAAACTTCCCCTGTCAAAGAAGATGAGGAAATGAGTGTTCAATCTTTAATGGATATAAGTACTATTCATTCAGGTGAGAATTCAACCTGGAAGTGCCTCAGTGCTTATGACACGAGTGCGATTCAGGTGGAGAGTGAAACTTTCCACAGATCTCCCTTTTTTTTTCTCCTTTGGGAAATTAACATTATTGACGTAACACTTTCTATAGTACATGCTGGGAAATTCAATAGATCTTTATAGGTTTATTCTTACATTTGATTAGATTTGATTACAATGAGGTTAGTGAAGTTAATAGACATTCTATAACAGGGGTCTCCAACCTTGGCAACTTTAAGCCGGGAGGACTTAAACTCCCAGAATCCCCTAGCCAGCTTTGCTGGCTGGGAGATTCTGGGAGTTGAAGTCCTCCAGGCTTAAAGTTGCCAAGGTTGGAGACCCCTGTTCTATAAAGCAGATACAACACTCAATGCTGCTTTACCATCTAGGTATACAAAGCTGCATTCCTATTCAGAACCTGTGTTTTAAAATTCAAGAGGCAGAATAGCTTCCTCTACATGTGCATTATTTCAAGAATTTGAATATACATCAAACTGATCATCCAGCTCTGAGACAACCTTACAAAACAAGATGACAACTCACGCATTCTTCCTTTCCAAGTTCTGAAGGTTGCCTTTTAGGCTGTTGTATGCAGATGCCCTTGCCTTTAGATCATTATCAATCTGAGTCACTCCCTTTGAGAAAAAAAAAACAAAACCTAATTAGGACCTGTGTCTTAGGAAGTAAGGAGAGACCCAAATTAAATATGTCTCTAAAACCTATCACTAATTGCAAGCACCCAAATAAAAAGGGAAAGAATAAACAGAAAAAAAATGAGACAAAGCACTCAAATTAATAGACTGAACTTCACTGATTCTGGTTTTTAGAAATGAACCAGGAAATATTACCAGGAAATATGAGTTTGAGCAGTTTGTACTTAAAAAGTATTATAAAGAAATATTACTATATTACTATAAAATATAGTAAAAGAAGTATTATGCTCAAAACCTTTTGTATTTTATGATTTTTTTCTACTTTAATGTCTACAGAAAACTATTGTCAGTCAGAAGCTAGTTGCAATGTTTCCTTGCAACAAATTTACCCACTTGATGTTTCTGGATTAAAACTCTTCTCAATGGCAACACACCTTGTCAAAGTTTTAAGTGTACTTTGAGGGTACCACTCTGAAAAAAGCTTTTGTACCGCAAAAATCTACATATTAGATGTATATTTAAGAAACAAGGCCAAATTATTTCAGTAAAAATTACATTGAAAATCGTCATGCAATTTTCACTGTTTTAGCAAACAGGATTCCATTCATGAACTGCAGTATGGGGTTCAGGAATGGAGTCTTCCTCAGGACACTTCAATATTCTGTTTCTCTGCTTCCTGACCAATTTGGCAGTTCCAAGATTGACGAGATACAGAAAGAAGGGCTACAGAACATTCTGGAATTTTTCAGAATGCTCTATTCCCCAAATCCCAAGATCTTGCACATGTCTAGTTAAATATTGCAGTTTTAAAACCTCACATCTAACAGAAGGGAGAATAGTTAGCAAAAAATGAAATAACTAATCATCTGAGGTAGCACAGCAATGTAAAATTATATATATTTAATTAGGCAAATGAACACATATCTATAGAAAAACTGAACAAAATGATAACCACTAAAATTCATACCAAAGATCTATACATTTTTAAATATTTCAATAGTATTTACTCTCAGGAAAATTATGTAATGCAAATTTATATGTGATATAAATATTTTGAAAAAATAATAATCCTGAACATGTAAAATATTTTCACTTTATGGCATATAGGTTATGCAATAAAAATAGTAATTTTGAATTAATAATTAGCTCCATATAGTCTTTTACGTGTATACTCTTACCTTAGCAATTATTTCTGAAATATTCTTCAGAGACTGTTTGATTGGATACTTGGCCATATCCCACTGGAATCTTGTTATGTATGTGATCAAATCAACTGGGCAAAAATGATTAAATATTGAGCTAAATAAGCAAACCCATACATCCTACAAAAAAAATCTGGGGATCTTAAATACATTTAAGAAATAAAATAAAGATGGAACAAAATACAATGTAACCACCTTAAAGAGCATTTTTGATCCACAGAACTTTTGCATACAATTAGAGTATATTACCGTAGAAGTAACAAGGAAAAACTTATTATTATGTCTATGTAGAAAGAATGGAAGAATTTGCCTCATCTATAGCTTCTACAGTTTTAGCTTTGTCTAATTAAAGACAACAGTCCTCTTTGACTTTTGATTATCATATTGGCACTGTACCTTTTAGAAATTAGTTTAGTGAATTCTGAAGATCTATTTTGAATTGAATCATGGAGAATACATATCTAACCAAATGTATTGTGTTCAGGGATGCTTTCTCTATGAGGTATGAGGAAAAACTGAATCAGCATTATATGCTTTAAATTATTTCCATATTATATTACTTCCGTATTATACATTTATTTCCTTTTCTTCTGTTCAATCATGTCTGAGTCTCAGAGATTGTCTGGACAAGTCTTTGCAGTTTTCTTGATGTTTTTCAAAAGTACATTGCCACTGCCTCCTTCCCAGGGCTGAGAGGTCCCCCAATTGGCTTTGTACCCCAGAAAAGAACTGAAAGTCTCCTGGTTTCTGGTCTGTATTAACTAACTCTCAGGATTCTCTTTGAAGCTAAAGGTTCCCCTCGCACATATGTGCTGGTCGTTCCTGATTCTAGTGGGCGGTGCTCATCTCTATTTCAAAGTCGAAGAGCCAGCACTGTCCGAAGACATCTCCATGGTCATGTGGCCGGCATGACTAAACACCGAAGGCACACAGAACGCTGTTACCTTCCCACCAAAGGTGGTCCCTATTTTTCTACTTGCATTTTTTACGTGCTGTCGAACTGCTAGGTTGGCAAAAGCTGGGACAAGTAATGGGAGCTCACCCTGTTACGTGGCACTAGGGATTCGAACCACTGAACGGCCGACCTTTCAATCAATAAGCTCAGCATCTTAGCCACTGAGCCACCGCATCCCTAGGATTCTCTTTAAGACACTTTATTTATTTATGAACAAGGATTCTCTTTATAACACTTTAGTTATTTATGAACTAGGATTCTCTTTATGATACTGCAAACACAAGATTTAATAAAGGCTGTTTTATTATGTTTATTTCATTTATTTCAAAGCTGATTTATTTCATTTCTTTCAAAACTGATTTATTTTCCACATAAGAACTGTTATTTTCCACGTAAGAATTGAACGATAGTCTTCTATATGCTCAACCCTCAGTATTCAAATACATTGTAGTAGCAAGACAATATTTACCTCCATTGGCCAGAAGGTTTTCCTGTACTTTATCTTTACTGTCTTCCAACACATCAGCCATATATTGTGCCACCTTCTTGACAACACTGAAGACCAGAATGGGGAAGATTTTTAAGATTTGTATCTTAAAGAATATATATATTAAAGAATATATATATATATATATATATGCATACTGATTTTTTTCTTTGCATTACAAAAGACAATCACCCTCCCAGTTTAATTCCTGGCATCTTTGTCTGATATCCAGGAGAGCAGGGGTCCACAACCATTGGGCCACTGACTGGTACCAGTCCATGGTCTGTTGGGAACCGGACCACACAAGCAGCAGGTGAGTGAGCAAAGCTTTATCTGTACATGCATGGGATCTAGACTGCGTGCAAAACCATCCTTTCCCGGTCCATGGAAAAATTGTCTTCCACAAAACTGGTCGCTGGTGCCAGCCACGTTGGGGATCGCTGCAGGTGAGCTATTCCCAGTCTCTATGAAGACATGGTACTAGATAGCCCTAGTAGTCTAACTTGTCTGAAGCTGCTTGTTATGTTCTTCTAGAGTCCATAGTTTAAAATATGTCAGATAGTGTTTATCATTAAGAACTGCTGTCTGTCCCAATAAATTTGTCTGTTCTTTCTTCAGTTCTACTATCCCCCTTTTAAACAATATTTAATTCATTTATATATCCTGTTTTCACTTCCTACAATTGACTGAATCCTAAACGTATCAGGCTTAACAGTTCATTAGTTGAAACTTCTAGCGCAACAGACAGCCTCGAGCACAGAAATGTTAGCCAGTTAAAAAAAATGCAAACACTTAAAGTTGGCATATCGATAAATTAGAAAGTTTTCAGTAACTTTCTCGATTCTCCAAATTAACACTCAAATAACTGTGCTACCTTTCACTTCGGATAAACATCAGAAACTTTCATTTGAAACTGTTTCCAATCCTAGTATCAAAGTATACATCATAAGATATTACTAAATATATTATTTGACTGTACAGGTAGTCCACGACCTGTAAACATTTGTTTAGCAACCATTCAAAGTTACAATGGCACTTTAAGAAGCGATTTATGACTGATCTCTGGATTTACGACTGTCATAGCATCCCAAAGGTCAAGTGATCAAAATGTGGGCACTTGGCAACCAACATGTCTGTAAAATAATAGCAGTGTCCCAGGATCATATGATGGTCTTCCCAGCCAGCTTCAAACAAATGATCAATGTGGGAAGCTGGATTCACTTAATGTCCATGTGATTCAGTTAACAACTGCAGAGATTTACTGTATACCCGTGGCAAAACATCAGGTGCAACTCACTTAACGATGCCTTATTAAGAAATTCTGGTTCCAATTGTGGTCATAAATCGAGGACTACCAGTATTATCTGCAGGAATATTTACTGTCACTAGTTAACTACCGTATTTTTTAGAATAAAAGACGCACCTTTTTCCCCCAAAAAAGAAGGTGAAAATCTGGGTGTGTCTTATGCTCCAAATGTAGCCTCACCCAGCTTCTCAAACAGAGGTTTCAGAGGCTGAAAAAAGCATCAGAAACAGAGCTTAGAAAAAAAAAACCCAAATGGAGCTTCATGTAGCTTAGAAAAAAAGCTCCAAACAGAGGCAGAAAACAGTTTTTTCTGAAACTGAGTTTCAGAGGCAGGAAAAAAAAAAGCCAAAAAAAGCAAGGCACAGAGCTCACAACCAAGGAACCTGTTGCTAAAATTCACCTCTGGGAACAGCTGATTGGGGGTATTCCGGGAGGCCAATCCACCTGCCAATCAGCTTTTTTATTATTTTCCTCCCCAAAAACTAAGGTGTGTCTTATACTCCAAAAAATACGGTAACTAGCTAAAACAATAGCAGCTAGAATGTCATACTCAGTTTGACACAGAATAACTATACAGAAGTTATAAAGTGCAGATATATGAAAAAGTAGTGATTACCCTTCCACAAAGGTATCCAGTTTAGCCAGCTCATCAGATAAACCAACTAAGACATCGAGAGTGCCAACCTAAGGAGGGAAAGAATTATTTAGAAAAATATGCAAAAATATAAAACAGAAAAGAAACTGAGCCAAAAAGAGAAGGCTATGCATTTTTTCATAAGCAAGTTCTTATTCAGTACAATAGAGTTGAGTTTCAAAAATGTGTAGCAGCTGGCAATCTACAGTTTTTTTTATTATTATGTCTAAATCCAACATAATAAAAATTAACTCATTGAAATCTTTCATCAAATTTAAAACAATTTCATACAGTATAAAAATGCTATTTCATATATTAGTAAGATCCAGTGCTCATTAATGCAAACCAGATGGGAGAAGCACATAGTGTATCAACAAAAGGTCAGTGGTTCCATTGCTAACTCTCGAAGCAAGGCTGTAAGAAATAGTTGTCTGAACTACTGGAACCTTATGAGTTAGACCCGTGATGGCGAACTTATGGCAAGCGTGCATATGTGTGTATAATTAAAAGTTGAATTGCTGAATTGGTCAGAGCAAATAGCTTTGATTACATGTATGGATGTTATACATATGACAGTCACCAGGGGGATAAATTAGATTATTTTTAGAAAATAAAGGAATTCTTTACTGGTATTGAACTTGTGTAATGCTCTGAATTCAAGCTCCTCTACAGCAACCCCACAATCTTGGAAAGAGAGGCCGCTGCTATAATGAATGACAAGTGCCACATCTGCAATTTTATCCCAGTTCTCCCAAATCAGATACAAAGCATTACACAGCCCAGTAAGATAGCTCTACAGTACTTCCTACTTGCACTTTGTGAGTTAAATAATAATTTACAATTAATATCTTCAATATCAATTACTATAGCTGCAATACTTTATCAAAATGAATGTGTTCTATCCATCCTAATCTTAAAAAATCCTTAATTTAAATTGCAATACGAAGTTAAACAATAACATTTTGAACAGAAAAAAAGCCTCAGCTATACCTTTAAATCTGGAATGTTAAATTTTGCATTGATGGACAGGTTATTATTTTTTATAGTTGCAGCACATAACTTCTCCCACGTCTGCTGACATGTCTTCTCCCCAGGAGCAGAAATCAGCCAGAACTCTGTCATTTTGGTCACGTTACTGCAATGATTATTTTGGAAAATAATAGTTAAGAAGAAAATATTCAACTAAACAACAATATTCATTTTGAACGCATAAGTTTAAATTCTCCATTGTCTTTAAATGGCAGGAATTCTCAAGGAAATTTTTCCTTGATTGTGCAATTTTTCACATTTGCTAAAAATGCTATCATCCTGAAATTCATGTAGATTATCACATTCTGAGCCATCAGCACCAGTTTTTTTTAGACTCCAATTTTTTTTCTATATCATTAACGAATGTACCTTTTCTTTTTATATACACTGAGAGCATATACACCAAAGACAAATTTCTTGTGTGTCCAATCACACTTGGCCAATACCTCTCGCCTGGACTATTGCAATGCTCTCTACATGGGGCTCCCCTTGAAGAGCACCCGGAGGCTCCAGTTAGTCCAGAATGCAGCTGCGCGGGTGATAGAGGGAGCGGTTCGGAGCTTCCACATAACAACTATCCTGCGCAGGCTGCACTGGCTGCCTGTAGTCTTCCGGGTGCACTTCAAGGTGTTGGTTACCATCTTTAAAGCGCTCCATGGCTTAGGACCGGGATACTTACGGGACCGCCTACTGCCGCCTTGTGCCTCCCACCGACCCGTGCGCTCTCACAGAGAGGGAGTCCTTAGGGTGCCGTCAGCCAAGCAATGTCGGCTGGCGGCCCCCAGGAGAAGGGCCTTCTCTGTGGGGGCTCCCACCCTATGGAACGAACTTCCCCCTGGACTTCGACAGCTACCTGACCTTCGGACCTTTCGCCATGAACTTAAGACATATCTATTTTTTCACGCAGGACTGGCCTGAATTTTAATTTTTTGATGATTTTATGGGTTTTAATTCTAATTAGTTTTAATTGGGTTTGAACGTATTTTAAAACTTGGGCCAAATTTAAATAAGTTTTTTAATTGTTGTTTTTAGTTGTATTGTATGTGTTTTGATTGTTGTTTTATTTGGCTGTTAACCGCCCTGAGTCCTTCGGGAGAAGGGCAGTATACAAATTAAAATATTATTATTATTATTATTATTATTATTATTATTATTATTATTATTATTATTATTATTATTATTATTATTATTATTATTATTATTAATAAAGAATTCTAATCTAATTTTATTCAGCACATTGAACAGTTGATTTCCTCTCTTTTTCCCCCCAATGGAAACATACTACTGAAATCATATTAATACAACAATACATCAATGAAAATATACTACTGAAGCCATTTTAAGAATTAAACTCTATTATCATTGCTATTATTTAAGGAACTGTAATTCTAAAAAAGGAGAAGAATGGGAATCACTGCCAGAGAACTCTAAATTGCCCAGCCCAATTCTTTGAAAAGAGGAAGATATAACAGAGAGTCATTATTATTCTAGTGCAGATACAATATGCAGATTTATTTTTTCTGTCTTAATTCTAGAAATTTAGAGCCATAAAATAACCTAAGCAAATTGTTGAGAGTACTGGGAATCTGCACATAAATACTGGACTCTATATTCCACTTCATCCTTCCAAATGATTTTCTAATCTAGCTAATATTAATTATTGCTCCCCTGATTAAAATATCATTAACGTTTATAGAAACCGCAATATCCAAGGAAGAATAAAGGATTTACCTCACAATACCCATGCACATTGCCTTTAGTTTCCAGAGCTCAATAAATAATGCAGGTGACTAAGTAAATTAATCAAATCAACCAAATGAGAGGATAAATAATTTATTTATACAAAACATGTGTGAGTACATCCCACTTAACCAAAGACATTATCGTATCAGTTTGCAGTATATTTCAGACTGCCCAAGATAAGCAATCAATCAGAATAGAGCTGGAAGGGACCTTGGAGGTCTTCTAGTCTAACCCCGATCAAGCAGGAGACCCTATAACCATGTCAGACAAATGACTGTCTAGTCTCTTCTTAAAATCCTCCTGTGATGAAGAACCCACAACTTCTGACTGCAAGCTGTTCAACTGGTTATTGTTCTCACTGTTAGGAAGTTTCTCCTTAATTTCAGGTTGCTTCTCTCCTTGATTAGTTTCCATCCATTGTTTCTTATTTTGCCTTCTGGTGCTTTGGAAAATAAGTTGATCCCCCTCCTCTTTTTAGCAGCCCCTCAAATACTGGAAGACCACTATCATGTCATTCCTAGTCCTTCTTTTCTCTAAATTAGCCATACCCAATTCAAACGTTCTTCATACGTTTTAGTCTCCAGGCCCTTAACCGTCTTAGTTGCTCTTCTCTGCAACTACCAACCAAGCCATCCTGATCCAAGTGACAAGGTGACAGAATCAAGCCATCCTGCTTTAACCTGTAGCACCAGCCTGACCTTGTGCAGCTTCAGAAGAAAAACAGGCTCAGACCTAATCAGAGCTTGGTTTGAGAGACCAAGAAATCCCAGGCTGTGTACAAGACTAGAAAGCTCCCTCTCTCCCACCAAACATATTAGATGTACCAACCCAGAATGTGACTTAATAAAATGCAGGGGTCAAGGTGGTCAACCAAGAACTGAGTTCATGTTTGATGCCCTGGGAGATCGCATTGCATATTTCATGAAATTAAAGATAATCTGAGTGGGGCAAGGGAGTCTTAGCCAGAATTCATTGGGAACAGTTTACCACGCACAATATTACACGCAGGGAAGCCACCAGCCCTGGGCCAGGCATTTCTCTACTTGAAGCCACCCACCCTCGACCCGTCAGGGGTCAATTTTTCCTTAGCTACTTTCCAGCCTCAGCAGAGCTGGCCTTAGCACAGGAAGATGTGCAAAGGCCAAGAACTGCAATAATTGATTCAGTAACAGTAACAGAATTGAAAGGGTCCTTGGAGGTCATCTAGTCCAACCCCCTGCTCACGCAGGCGGCCTGTACTAGGGATTCGAACCGCCGACCTTTCTGATAGACAAGCTCAGCGTCTTGGCCACTGAGCCACCTAGTCATTCCACGGTCTTTTGTCGGATGAGCCACGGCAGCCTTTTTCCCACCCAGCCCCTCTCCAAGGGTTTAATAATGAGTCTGCTGGTGGGGAATGATGGGAGCTGTAGTCCAACGTATCCCACGGCCTCTGCGGCGGGCCAAGAAAGCTCTGCCCTCGCCACGGGCTCGTGCCCGCGATGCATTTCCCAACCCGCGGAAGAGAAGCTTCCCCGCTCGCTTCCTGCTTCCCCGAGGCCACCGAGGTCGAGGGCTTCCCTCCAGTCAGAGACCCGAGCGGCCGCCATCGGGGAACCGGCCGAAACTCCTCTACCTACCGCCCGACGCGCAGCTGGCGGGAAGGAGCCGCGACCGGCCCGAATCGCAGCGGAGGCGGAACGAGCGCAAAGAAACCGGCGAGCTCTGCGGGACGGAAAACACACGTGACGGGCGTCACGAGGGGGCCGCAGGAGGAGCTGGGCAGGCGCAGTGGAGAGGCCGCCCCGTGACAGAACCGGGCCGATGGCTGTGTGACGGTGGGGAGCCTGAGCGGAGCCGCTTCGCCTTGGAGGCGCTTGTGGCGGGGAGAGGGGGGTGCGGTGTGGTTCTCTGGTGCGTTTTCCTCATCTCTGTATGCCAGTCGTAAAAATAATAAATTAGGAGAAAGAGAAGCTTGGTTGGTTTGCTTTTTTGGAGGTCATTTTTTTTAAAGAAGTATGATAAACCAGGGGTCTCCAACCTTGGTCCCTTTAAGACTTGTGGACTTCAACTCCCAGAGTTCCTCAGCCAGCTCCGCTGGCTGAGGGACTCTGGGAGTTGAAGTCCACAAGTCTTAAAGGGACCAAGGTTGGAGACACCTGTGATAAACTGTATTAAGTAACTTAATTAACATAGATCCAAAATGTATGGAGAAGAAGAGATATAGAAAAAACAGAAAAACTCTACAGTTGTGAGTAAAAAGACAGGTACTGTAGAAATTTACTATATATGTAAAGTGTGCGGTGTTGTTGATCGTATGAGAGGCAGTTTGGTTAAGGCGCCAGGTTAGAAAGTGGGAGAGGGTGAATTCTAGTCCCGCTTTACCTTAGACATGGAAAAACTAGCTGGGTGGCTTTGTGCTTAGTCAATCTCAGGATATAAATAAATATTATAGCCCATATTGCTATGTTAATGTTATTCTATAGCAATCAAAATCCATCCAGATTTGATCAAACTCTTGTTCCTGCCTCTGATATCTCATTATTTTAATTGTGATTTTTTTTTCTAATGTGACAATTGCAGAGAACTTGTCAATTCACATCTCAATGGTCATGTTACCTAGAACATGTGTCTGTGTGTGGAAAATTTCTGTGTCTGTGTGTGGAAAATGTTTAGTATGTTTAAAGATTAAAAATAAAAAAATGCCAAAAGGACAAAAGAATTTTTAAAAAGACATTACAAAGAAAAAGTGTCTTCAAAAAAAGAAAAAGAAAAAAAGACTAACATATACAGGTAGCCCTTGACCTACAACAGTTCATTTAATGACCATTTGAAGTTACAACGACACTGAAACGGCAGTGTCCCAGGGTCTTGTTGATCTCCTTTTGCAACCTTCTGACAAGCAAAGTCAATGGCGAAACAAGATAAACTTAACAACTGCGTTAATAATTTAACAACTGCAATGAGTCACTTAACAAATGAGGCAAGAAAAATGAGATAAAACTCACTTAACAAATTTTCCACTTAACATAAATTTTGGGCTGAATTGTGGTTGTTTATTTTTTTTTTTTATTTATTAATCATATTTATATACCGCCCTATCTCCCGAAGGACTCAGGGCGGTTTACAGGCACTTAAAAATACATAACACAAATACAATATAAAAACAATTAAAAAACTTATTCTAAAGCCCGTTATTAAAATATAAAAACAGAACCCAATTAAAACCCATAAATTTAAAATCTAGCTCAGTCCTGCACAATTAAATAGATATGTTTTAAGCCCAGCGGAAGGTCTGAGGTCCAGCTGACGAAGTCCGGGGGGTAGTTCGTTCCAGAGGGTGGGAGCCCCCACAGAGAAGGCCCTTCCCCTGGGCGCCGCCAGACGACATTGCCTCGCTGACGGCACCCTGAGGAGACCCTCTCTATGAGAGCGCACGGGTCGGTGAGAGGTATTCGGTAGCAGTAGGCGGTCCCGTAAATAACCCGGCCCAATGCCATGGAGTGCTTTAAAGGTGGTCACCAGAACCTTGAAGCGCACCCGGAAGGCCACAGGTAGCCAGTGCAGTCTGCGCAGGATGGGTGTCATGCGGGAGCCACGAGGGGCTCCGTCTATCACCCGCGCAGCCGCATTCTGGACTAACTGTAGCCTCCGGATGCCCTTCAAGGGGAGCCCCATGTAGAGAGCATTGCAGTAATGGTTGTAAGTTGAGGACTACCTTATGTTAAATTAACATCCTCCCTAGTTGAATGCTGATTAATATAATACAGCAGTGTTGGTTTCCTACCCCTTGTGAAACAGGTCAAAAGTTACCTAGAGTTTTCCAATGTTGGGAGATCAGATTTTAAGAAGGATCTTAGTTCGCACAGCAGATATTGGTAAAGCTTGCAACATCAATGAGTATAGCTGTCTTTTGTTATGACTCCTTACTAGCTAGTGATAAAGCATGATGACTTCCTTTCTGGAGGTAGAAAACACTTCTCAAGGCTTTTCACCGAAAGATTCTTTTCTGGTCTCCCTTTAAAGGTGTGGAGTTGATAACCATCAGAGTAACATTGACCAGGGTGATAAATGAGCACTTTTTCAGCTACATTTGTCCATGGACTCAGCCTTCCATCCTTTATAATGTAGGTAAAATGAGGACCCAGATTGTTGGGGGGGGGCAGTACAAGTTGACTTTGTATATAATATACAAATGGATGAGACTATTGCCTTACACAATGTAAGCCGCCCTGAGTCTTCGGAGAAGGGCGGGATATAAATTCAAATAAAAAAATAAAATAAAAAAAATATTCTTCTAGACAGACTGCAAGGTTTGGGAGTTGGGAACACTGTATTGCAATAGTTTTGTTCCTTCCTGAGTGGCAATACTTGTTGTTAATAAGATGAATACTTGAACCTATGATCTTCCTTATGTATGGCACCACAACGCTCAGATCCCTCCTTATACTATTTAACATATATATGAAGCAGAAGGAAAGGTTTGGGATTAGGTAGCCATAGGAACCACACAGAAATGCTGTGAAAATCCATACCCAATGGATGGAAGGAGTAAGACTCTAGTTGAGAATTTACTAGCATTGGGGAGTGACTGTTTAGTCAGAATCCAGTTAATGGTTAAATTGTTTCCCTGCTGGCTTTGCCACGATAGCAATTTTTTCAAACCAAATTGGAGATGTTCCTGAATTCATAACTCCACCTAGATCCATAAATGAAAGCTGTTTTCACTGCTATCTTTGCTCTATTGTGGCTAGTACATTGTTTGCAGTCCTATTTGGATCAGGAATCTCTGTCAACAGTCAACCTCTATGTGAGATCAGTGGCTATACAATTGTGATTAAATAAATAATCTCTAGATTAGATTATAGATTATTGTAATGCACTCTATTAGAACTACCATTGAAGAGTAACCACAAATATCAATTGCTGTAAGGGTGGATGAGCCTGGTAGCTACAGTATTTTATAAACCACATCAAGTTGCAGGTTGGTCCGCTTTCTTAAAAGAGACAGGTCTTCCCACTTCTTGTGATTAAAAAAAATCACAAGAAAAAGAACCAACTAAGTGCATTTTTTTAGAACCATCTAAACTGCAATTTGTTTATAGATAGGCTTGAAAGAAAAGTACTAGTTAGAATGCCTGTATTGGTACTTTTATCCTCTCCCCCCCAAGTAAATCTTACTAACCTGAGCTCAGAGAGACTGGTTCTTTCATTTAATCATTTCCAAGCTTGTTTACCGCTAAAGACATCTGATAATTGGTACAGCTTGCAGAATTTATGTGAGATAGTTCAGCAGTATAATATCATTGTGGATGCTGCACATTAGGTTTCTGACTACAAATCAAAGCCCAATAGGGTATGGGTTTAAGGGACTTTTACCTCCAAGTTGATCCCAGTGATGCTGTTTAGTTCATTAATATTGAATTAGACTTTTTCATGTCTTTGACTCCTAGTGACTGCCTGGATTAGTTGGCTTTCTGTCTAAGGCGAGACTAGCAATCACAGTTTCTTGATTTCTATCCTAATGCCTTAACCACTATACCAAACTGGCTCTCAATGTTATTTTAATTAGATAGATTTCATAGCTATAATTAGATTTTTCTTATCAAACCAAATTATTTCCGTAAGACTGATAAAATCATATTTAATATATCTGATCCCTTTTGCATGTCTTTTTTAGCAGTTGCCAAGTTTTCTACAGAAATAAATGGAAAAATATTAAGTGTTCTTTGACTTCATATAAGTAGAGCATAATTTAAGAAACTAACAGTCAATAAAATATTTTTAATTAACCTATGGGGAAAAATATCCAGACAAGCTTTTTGTTGTTTGCTTATCTAGTTGGCTTTGGCATTTTTGTGGCCTGGTTGATATAGTTTCAGTAAGATTATCGAAGCAGCTATTGGAGTATAACTATTTGTAATGTATTGATTTGTTTGAATGCATGCATTACAAACATGGAGTTTTTACCTTGGACACAAGTGAATGTGCTTATAGCAAGTTCTTAAAGCATTTTGGAATCATTTATCTACTGCTTCTCTAAGAGGTAATGCATTTTCTAATATTGCATCCTTCTGTTTATTTTTGAGTAGTGAAGAGATGGAGCTTAGATTATAGATGCTTGAGCTGGAAGTACAGAAAGAAGTGGCCTAAAAGCTGTGCTAGATTTCAATAAAATTACTTTCAAGAATAATTGAAAGCTCTTAAAGAGGTCCATGTATGCTTCTCCTTCGTTATTTCAATAATTATCAAGCATTACAAAAAAGGCTTTTTACATCAAAGCATTACAAAGATGTTTTCAGAGACATTTGATGCCAACTTCTCATGACCCCAACCCCTACACACATAAAATTAAACACTCTGATTGAAGTGTGCAATCTCTGTAGTCCAAAGTTGGAGAACAGTTGTGTAACTACTGCTGTTGCTGCCATCTACACTCACATTAATAACGGGAAGTATGTACATAGTTCAGATTGCAGCAAAGCACAATCTAAGTTTGGTAATCAGTAAGACCAGTTTTATAGGCACCTAATCATGCAGTGTTACTTAATTTTTTAAAAAAGTTTTGATGAATGAATTTGTGCAAGAAGATATAGCTTCTAAAATTCCACTTTCAATCCTAATGAAGTCCATTCTTAAAGTATACTACTAATGCAGACAGAGCAGCTGTGGGATCAAGGTTCCTTTTCAACTGTGGCCAAAGGGTTTCAAACAACATAAGCAGACTAGCATTTCAAAGCAGCACATGCTTGAAAGGACATTCTCTTCTACCTAGCTAATTCCTAAAATATGATCTGAAACCAGTGACTAGTCAGATGGAGTCTTAGGTTTACATTGCTAATGCAAAAATTCTCAGGCAATAGGGATTAGGGCTGCAATTCAACACATTTTTGTGAAGTCTATCTTAGCTGTTTCTGCATTCACATCTGTAGCGCTGTGCTGCAAATAACTTGCTGGGAGGCAAGTTCTCAAGAATTAAGCATGCTTTATTTGGGAAATAGATTAACAACACATGTCAAAAACAAAGGTGTCTGCAGAAACATAAGAAAGAAACATGAGAAACATTCTTGCTTGGATGAAAACAAAAGACATAGGACAATTCTGGCTTTTTCCTTGACTTTTGAAATTAACCAGAGCAGCTTTGGGTGTAAAAGGCATAGGCAAATAAAATATCTAGAGCAAGAATCAGCCAAAAATTGGAGATAGGAGGGCAAAGATAACAAGAGAGAGAAAACAAAGAAAATTGTTTTGGCAAACACTGAAATATAGTAGAGGAGGTGGGAAATATACAACTAGCCTGGCAATCATGGGAACTTCCTTGCCTTGGCCATGAACAGTCCAGATGATGAAGTAGATGTGATTATCACCTGTATATGACAATGATTAATCTGCAAGTTTTCTATTGGGTTGAGTACTGTATCATACACAGCCATGTTTTGTTGAACAAGCCACAATGTTTTGACTGACACTATGGTTTATGCCATAAACCATACCTTACCACAGCTTTCCGTAGTAAGTTAAGATCAAACAAATAGTAACATGGTTTCCGATGATACATGAACTCAGTCTTTACTATTATGCTATTATTTCTCTATAGTGTAAATATTTTTGACTCACATATTTCATTCATTGTAGAATCTTTTTATATATCTTGGCTCAGAGAGCCAATGTAAAAAAAATCAAAACAAATAGGCTAATCAAATGCCCAATCCATTAGCAT